>NC_056059.1:66026847-66329877 GCF_016772045.2 Ovis aries | reverse complement strand
ATAAAAAGCAGAGACATCACTTTGCTGACAAAAGTCCTTATAGTCAAAAAGGTCAAAGCTATGATTTTTTCAGTAGTTATGTATGGTTGTGAGAGTTGAATTATAAAGAAGACTGAGCACCAAAAAATTGATGCTTTCAAACTGTGGTGCTGGAAAAGACTCTTGAGAGTCCCTTGGAGAGCAAGAAGATCAAACCAGTCAATCCTAAAGAAAATTCAACCCTTAATGTTCATTGGCACTGATGCTGAGGAGGAAGCTCCAATACATTGGTCACCTGATGCAAAGAGGCGATTCATTGGAAAAGACTCTGATGCTAGGAGGGCGGGAGGAGAAGGGGGTAACATGGGATGAGATGGTTGGATGGCATCACTGACTCAAGGGATATGAGTTTGAGCAAACTCCAGAATATAGTGAAGGACAAGAGCAGCCTGGCGTGCTGCAGTCTATGGGTTCGCTAAGAGGTGGACACAACTAAGTGACTAAAGAGTAACAACAGCAAATCACCATGACGTACACTGTTGTCCCAGATTTTTCTCATCTTAACAACTGGTGAAAGGGTCCAAATTTTCATTTATGATATATTTTTATCACAATCATTATTAGTAAGGTTTGCTAAGGTAGACACACTGCCTTTGAAATATATATCCTTTTTATGCTTTCACACTTTATTTTGTAGGTTAAGTAACATTAATTTATTAAGATTATAAAATGTTTTACTCTGTTATTATGCTGAAGGCTTTGAATGTGTGGACCACCACAAACTGTAGAAAATTCTTAAAGAGATGGGAATACCAGACCAACCACCTTACCTGTCTCCTGAGAAACCTGTAGGCAAGTCAAAAAGCAACACTTAGAATCAGACATGAAACAATGGACTGGTTCAGATTTGGGAAAGAAGTATGGCAAGGCTGTATATATTGTTACCCTGTTTATTTAACTTATATGTAGAGTACATTATGATCCAGAGATAATTGAGTGGCATCACCAACTCAATGGACATGAGATTGTGCAAACCCTGGGAGACAGTCAAGGACAACTAAGGAGCCCTGCAGGGGACTGCAACAAGTAATGTTATAGTCCATGGGACTGCAAAGAATTGGACACGATTTGGTGACTGAAAAACAATTATCAGGTAGTCATACTGTTAATGAAATGTATATCCTTTTTTATGCATTCACACTTTATTTTGTGATCCTTCGTGATCCCATGGACTATACAGCCCGTGGAATTCTCCAGGCCAGAATGCTGGAATGGGTAGCCTTTCCCTTCTCCAGGGGATCTTCCCAACCCAGGGATCGAACCCAGGTGTCCTGCATTGCAAGTGGATTCTTTACCAGCTAAGCCACAAGTGAAGCCTAAGAATACTAGGGTGGGTAGCCTAACCCTTCTCTAGAGGGTCTTCCTGACCCAGGAATCAAACTGGGGTCTCTTGCATTGCAGGCAGATTCTTTACCAACTGAGCTATCAGGGAAGCCCAATTTATTAAGATTATAAAATATGTTTTGCTCTTTATTATTCTGAAGCCTTTGAGTATATGGATCACAGCAAACGGTAGAAAATTCTTAAAGAGATGGGAATACCAGACCAACCACCTTACCTGTCTCCTAAGAAACCTGTAGGCATGTCAAAAAGCAAAACTTAGAACCAGACATGCAACAACAGACTGGCTCAAATTTGGGAAAGGAGTACAACAAGGCTATATATTGTCACCCTGCTTATTTAACTTATATGCTGAGTACATCATGCTCTAAAGGATGATTAAATGGCATCACTGACTCAATGGACATAAGTTTGAGCAAACCCTGGGAGGCAGTCAAGGACAAGGAAGCTTGGGATGTTGCAGTCCTTGGGACTGCAGAGAGTTGGACACGATTTAGTGACTGAACAACAATAATAAGGTAGTCACACTATTAATGAAATATATATCCCTTGCTATGCATTCACACTTTATTTTGTAGATTGACATATCAATTTATTAAGATTATAAAATCTGTGTAACATTGTTATTACAATAAACCTATTAACTAACAAGTATCATTTTTATCTGTGCTAATGCAGATGGTCTCATTTCATTTTTGCATATGAATTTATTCTGTAAAAGTTTATTATTGTCTTATAAAATGTCTGTGTTTCACGCTATATTAGTAGCCAGTTATTTAACAGATTTCTAGCTGCTAATATGAAAAATGTCTTTTTTTCTACTTTGTATTTTTCACTGTTCTTATTTATATATTATAATGTGGACTTCTGAAAATAAATCTTATATCATGTGATACAGTCAGGTATATTTTTATCTTGTTTTCATTTTACTTTTTAATCATGTCCTAACAATTCTATAAATTATGCTATTATAAATAAATTAATATTTTACCCTTTTATTACACTTATACTTTTAAAAAATTTCTTCTCAGATTGCCAATATTTCTACTATTTCCAGTATTGAGAGTGGAATACTCTAAGGGTATTCCTTTCTTGTTTTAAAAGGAATTCTACTCAAATATATGACTTCTTGTCTTAAAAAATCTTATTATTAGAGCTATTCTAAGTTACTGATTTTGTTTAAAACACTAATTTTATATGCTTAATAAGAATAAGAATAGTTAAACAGTTAATAAGAATAAACAGTTTTATAGGGTTATTACTTACCAATCCTATTTTAAACACTGGACATTTTCCATGATTTTAGGTACTCTTCTGGGGTAGTAATACTATTATTAGTTCTATTTTACAGATAAAGTAACTGAGGCAGAGAAAGTTCATTAATATATCCAAGGTCAAACAATGAAACGATAGAGACGGGATTCAAATTTAGGTAGTCTGACGACAGCTTAGCTCCTCAGTTGTGTCTAGTTCTGCAGCTCCATGAACTGTAGCCCACCAGGCTCCTCTGTCCATGGAATTTTCTAGGCAAGAATACAGCAGTGGGTTGCCATTTCTTTCTCCAGGGGACCTTCTGAACCCAGGGATTGAACCCACATCTCTTGTGCCTCCTGTATTGGCAGTCGGATTCTTTACCACTGTGTTCCCTGGGAAGCCCTCCATACTACTTTTTACCAGTACACTATTAATTATGAAAAAAATGTGGCCACTGTAAACTGCTTTTTTTAACCTGTTGATATAATTACATGATTTTTTTTTTTTTGGCAAATTCTGCTATGTAAATGCACTTTGGGTTTATTCTATGTTATGAGTGATTTAAATTTTTAGAACAAGCCAGAATTAGAGACATTTTTTTCTTTAAGCACCACAGACCTGTGCTCCCCAAGTGGTATATTGTAAAGTGTCAGCTAGAAGTGCTTGGCATGTTGAGTGCTTGGCATGTGGGTCTGTGGGTAGAAGAAGGTCAAAAAGAATTACTATTAAGTTGTTACCAGGGAGATATTACCTTATAGTAAACTATCATTTAAAAATGTTGTCATTCATAATTTTGCTATATGTAGAGATTTTACAGGTTTTTTTCTTTTAGTAGGAACTATTTATACTTTTCATCTTACTTATTTCATAGGTTAAATGTATCTGGAATTAACTGAAGGACAAAAGGGTTATAAATAGCAAGGTTATTATCCAGGTGAACAATTTTCCACCTAAATGTATAGTGTCAAGGTTCATTCTTTCATACGATACAAGATAAAAAACTAACAAGTTAAACACATATGAATTACCAGTATATAATATCAAAAATGCTATAAATGAGAAAAGAGCATTTCATACTACCCTGTAGTGTTAGGGAAGACACATCAAAGAAGTTGAAACTTTCTGCTAGACCTTGAATTCACAGAGTGAAGCACTTGGGAGAAGTTAGGGCAGGTGGAAAACAAAAGCAAAGGCTTCAAGTTACACAACTTATGGCAGTAAAGGAACTGGTAATATTTCAGGGATAATTTGAACATTGAGTGGAGTGAGTGGAGTGACAAGAGGATTAATGAAGCAAGGAAGAAGAGACCAGAAAAAAAAGGAGATATGGTTAGAAAATAAAGCTATTTTTCTGCCCCATATTAAATACACTCGCCATTACTAAATGGAGATCAAAACATAACTAACCTATCATTTTTATTTTGTTACTATCAAGATTCTTCCAATTATTTTAAGAGGAATTTGAAGGAAAATTGGGAAAATCTAGACATTTGAGCTAATCATCAAATGATATATTGACAGTGTCATTTGTGAATTAAAGGATCATTTTCTGAGTGGAAAAAAAAAAATTACAACACCCCTTCCTCCCTCGTGGGCTTCCCTGGTGGCTTAGCTGGTAAAGAATCTGCCTGCAATGTGGGAGACCTGGGTTTGATCCCTGGGTTGGGAAGATCCCCTGGAGGAGGGAACGGCTAGCCACTCCAGTATGCTGGCCTGGAGAATTCCATGGACTAGATAGTCCATAGGATCACAAAGACTCGGACACAACTGAGTGACTTTCACTTTTACATTAACTCCTTCCCTCTAGGAGATAAAGTCTAAATCATTCAACATTTTAAGCAACAAATGATTTCTTCAGTCAAAAAATCTCTTCAACTCTGTGCTAAAACTGAATGAATGTAGGATGGGTATTTGGAGGTTGCAGGGCTCCTTCACCTCCTGTAATCAGAAACGTGCTAACTATATACATGAAACAGTTCTAATGTTGGTTTCAGAAATGAAAGACTGTTTAATATGGACCCTCACATATAACTGTGGACAGATAATCAAAGGGCAGCCCATCCTTAAAGAAATCAACATCATGAAGGAAAAGGAATAAATTCCATAAGCAGAAAACTAAATCCTAGTGGACAGTAAGACAATAATATAATAGCTTGAGAAGTTTTCAGTATAGACAGAATACCAAAAAAATGAATAAACTGTTAGGTGAAAACGAACGTCTACAATAACAACGATAACAACAACAAAAACTGAGGTTCTAGGAATTTGAAATGTAATTTCAAATTTTAAAAGAAAATTTGATAGATGAATGACACAACTGAAGATTTTGTTAGTGAACTAGATAATATAATCAGGCAATTATCAAGACTGCCTTGCAAAAAGACAAAAGAATCATTGAAAAGAGAGTCAGAAGTTACATAAGAAATGAATAGAGAAAAAGGAGAGCAACAAATAGTTAAAGAAAGAGCAATGTCCTAGAAGTGAGAAAAATTACTTGTTTTAAGTAATATTAGTCATATTCTGGTGAATTTTCGGAACATCTTGGGTAAATTTAAAACTGTCTTAAGAAAAACAATATTATTTCCATAGAAAAGAGAATAACTTGTCATTCGTAACAGCAAATTTAGTAACATATTCTTAATTGATAAGATAAAAATGAAGTTTATTAACCTGTACGTCTGAAATTATTATCAACAAATTTAGTACCAGAGATCAATGAAGCAATGTTTTTACAACTTTGAACAAAAATGATTTTCAAGTGCTAATTCTGTACTCTCACAAACTAGGGTTCAGCTGTGCTGAGAATATAAACTTGTTTTTAGACGTAAAAAGACTGGTAATTTTGCCCCCTACAAATCCTTTAGGCAAAAATTACCTAAGGATTACTACAGCAAAGAAAAACATCAGTATAATATAAGGCAATTAAGACATAAAATTAAGCGATATGCAAATAAATGAATAAAACAAATTATTTAATTTTGAAGTTAAATGCAGTGAAATTGAAACCAATTGTTATGAAACTGTTATGAAGCTATAGGCAAAAGGTACAGGAATTAAACACTTATGAATTAGAGAAGGTGCTGTGACATTGACTGGTTGTGATGAAATAGGAAGGAGTAGATATTTTGAATAAGGTTCATTTTTAAAAATTATGAATTAAAATCAACTTACAATGTATTTAATGCTTACTATGTGTCTGGCACTGTGGTAAGTCTTTTATTAAGTCATTTATACCTGACATCTTTAAACTCTGGTAAAACTGTCTTCATTTTTCAGACTTTTTTTGATGGGAAAAGCAACTTGCTGTTGGTCACATAGCTTAGATATGACAGAGCCAGGATTCAAGCTTATAAAGTCAAAATCCAAAACCAGTATCATTCGCTGCTTTTGATGGAGAAAAGGTGGAGCATAGGTAGTGAAACTTCCAGAAGTTGGTAGACAGACAGGTAAAAGATGAGCAGTACCTGAAATAGTAGTTGAGTAATAGTGAGGGTAAGACACAGTGAGATAAGCCTGCACGTGTTTGAAGATCTACACACCTGCAGAGGAACTGAAAATACGGCCATACTTGTGAGCTGCCATGAATTCTTTCCATTTCCAACTTCATTAGGGTATCTGCTATTACTGGTGGGTTTCAACATTTCCTCTATGTTCACATGGCCCAGTATTGTGGCTGAGATTTCTGTGTTCATTTCTATGATGCCCATTCTTACAGTACCACTCTCTGAGGAAAAGAAGCTTTTTCTTTAATTCATCAATGTATATCCCTTATCTAGAATCTTGTCTGCATGAAATATATATACATACATATTTGCTGAATACATATTTGCTAAATGAATGGATAAAAAAATAAATTCAATAATATTTCTTGACTGTCTAATATGATCCAAGAGTATTATTCTAAATACAGAGTGTACAACTCTGAATAGATAAAAATACATCTTAGCTATTTTAACATTTATATTCTGGTGAGGAAAATGGATCATAAGCAAAAAAAAAAAAAAGCAAATATACAGTATACTGTATATGTAGACAGTTACAGGAGGAAAAACAGTAAACTAGGAAATGAAAATTTGGGAGGGGGAGTGTTTGCTGAGACTTTAGAAATAGTGGTCAAGGAAGATCACATTGAAAAGATGACATTTGGGTAGAGAGCTATAGATAGAGATGGAGTGAGCCAGATGTAAATCTAGAGAGGAGAAACATTTCCAACAGAGAATAGCCAGTGTAAAGATACTGAAGTAAAAAAGTACTGAGTATGTTTAAGGAGGCCAGAGCCATTAGAGCAGAATGTGAGGCAGAAAAAGCAACAGGAGATGAGTTATAGAAGACAGAAAGTCAGTGGAAGAATCTGATATGGAGAATAACATAGTCTGATTTGCTTTTTAATGAAATCGCTCTAGCTACTCTGGAATGTAGACATCTGGTGGGCAAGGGTGGAAGGAAGTGCATCACTAATCCAGGTGGAAAATAGATGGTAGTAGTGGTGGTGATAAGTGGTCATATTCTGGATACATTTTGAAGCTAGAGTTAACAGAACTTTCTGACAGATTAGATATGTTGTGTGGGGGAAAGAGAGGAATTAAGGATGACTCCAAAGTCTTTGAGCTGAGAGGATGGAAGAGTTGCCATTATCCAACACAGGGAAGGTGTGGAAGGAAAATTTGGGAATGGGTGTTTTGTCATAAGTTGGTTTGGGACAGACTAAATTGGATCATTCAAAAAATTAAGATGATGGCATCTGGTCCCATCACTTCCTGGCAAATAGATGGGGAAACAATGGAAACAGCAAGAGAATTGATTTTCTTGGGCTCCAAAATCACTTCAGATGGTGACTGCAGCCATGAAATTAAAAGACGCTTGCTCCATGGAAGAAAAGTTATGATCAACCTAGACAGCATATTAAAAAGCAGAGACATTACTTTGTCAACCAATGTCCCTCTAGTCAAAGCTATGGTTTTTCCAGTAGTCATGTGTGGATGTGAGAGTTGGAGTATAAAGAGAGCTGAGTGCCAAAGAATTGATGTTTTTTTTTTTTTTTGTGATTTCACATTTTATTTTTTTATTTTTTATTTTTTTTATGTTTGTAATCAACCTTTAGTGGGAGATCCCCTGGGGAAGATCTCCTTGAAATCTTTTTTTTTATTTTTTTTTTTTAGTTTTTATTTTTAAATTTTAAAATCTTTAATTCTTACATGCATTCCCAAACATGAACCCCCCTCCCATCTCCCTCCCCATAACATCTTTCTGGGTCATCCCCATGAACCAGCCCCAAGCATGCTGCATCCTTCGTCAGACATAGACTGGCGATTCAATTCAAATGATAGTAGAACTGTGGTGCTGGAGAAGACTCTTGAGAGTCCCTTGGACTGCAAGAGATCCATCCAGTCCATTCCAAAGAAAATCAGTCCTGAATATTCATTGGAAGGACTGACGCTGAAGCTGAAACCCCAAAACTTTGGCCACCTGATGCGAAGAACTGACTCCTTGAAAAAGACCCTGATGCTGGGAAAAATTGAAGGTGGGAGGAAAAGGAAACGACAGAGGATGAGATGGTTGGATGTCATCACCAACTCAGTGGACATGAGTTTGAGTAAACTCCGGGAGTTGGTGATGGACAAGGAGGCCTGGCATGCTGCAGTCCATGGGGTTGCAAAGAGTTGGACATGACTCAGCGACTGAACTGAACTGAACTGAACTGACAGTGTTTTATTTTTTGCTATTTACATTTATTCTTTTCTATTTTACATATTCATATTACTCTTTGTGTCTAGTTGCTTCTTATTTATTTCTTTGTATTTAGCCCTTAGGTATATTCCTACAGTGGTTTTCACAGTACAATTCTCCTAGAATTTTGAGTAAATGCATGAATAATGCAACCATCAGCAAAGCATCATAGTTATGAAAGTATCATTGAAGATGTGTATAATATCGAATAGTTGCCAGAGTCGTAAAACTTTTCTCTTACTATTATGTCATATCTAGAGCATGATGCCAAATACTCCTTTTAGATTCACTGGAGGTTAACACCAGCAGGGAATTTAAGAGTCTGACCTAACACTCTCTTTTTAAGGTGAGAAATAGTGAGCTATATAGAAGCTATATGACATGCAGAAGACCACACTTCTAGTAAATTGTAGACCTAGAATTTCATTCAAGATGAGTTAATTTCAGTCATTACTCTTTCCAGACATCTTCCTCCAGTCAAAAATTGTACTAATTCTGGTATTTCTCAATCTTGCTTTTAAAACTGAACATGCTATTTATTAAGATTTAAATTTTCTAATAATAACAGGTCAGCTATTTTAACACCTGATTTAAAAACTGATTCTATTCTCACATCAACCAAGAAACATCTTTTGGTTCATCAAATTGCCTGCATAATAGAAATTTTGTCACCTAGAAAAAGGTAAATTTCTGAATTTGGCTTTCCTTTTCTTCAGAAAACAGTTAAGCAGTTTTGTAATTTATTGAATGTCACTATGTTACCTTAGCAGTCAATTCAAGTGGCTTGAATTGATCATGATTTTCTAAAAATTTCTATTAAACCATTATTAAAGAGTTTGAAAATTTTTAACAATGTGGAATCATACGAGAAATAATAGGCTTGGCTTGTCAATTGGTAATCAGGAATGTGAATTTTTATAGGACAAAATGTGAAGTGTTTTCAAAGACTCTTTGACTTTTGCAACCCAGAGCATATTTCATTGAAGGCCACATGCTGTATCTGCATGCACAACCATTTAATCTATATTATTTAAATTGTTTTACTTTCATTGCACTTCATCACCCTGTACTTGATATTTAATTAATGCTGAACTCTTCCCATTTTCTGTATAAACAGAAGCAAGACTTTCCTGTTGGATTCTATCACTGCAGCACTTCTCTGTCCATCTCATCCTTGAAAAAGTCAAGATGTAATTCTCCCTAATACTCCAGGCTTTTTAGCAGTGCTTAAAACGTCTATTGGAACATTTTCCCCATAGTTCTATAGGTAGCTGGATATAAATTTTCTCTGCTACTGTGTGTCCTTTAGGAAAATTATCTGGGATAGAATATGGCAAAAAAAAAAAAAAATCCTGGTAGATTGCAGGAGATCAAATGAAGAATGGAATGAATAAATAAGCTTTTCTACTTTATGAGAGAGAGTACTTTTCTACTTTTAACCAGAGACAGTAAAAATGTTGCAAAACTAACCAATGCCTAATAATAGTATGTTGATAAATAGCAGACAGACCTCTATAAATTGAAGCCACGATTCATGGCAACATTTCCTGACTAATGCTCTGAAACCATTTATTGTCATTTTTACAACTCAGTGTCTTCCTTGAAGTCAGTGTGACTGTGACATGTTCAGTGCAATAGAATGTCAAGAAAAAACAGTTTGGGGTTACTTTTTGGCCAAGATGGCTAAATAAATTGTGTGCTTTTCATTCTTTTCTCCTTCTCCCACTTCAGTGAAGCTAGAGAAAGCAGAAGTAACAGATAGAAGAGTCACATGATGGAAGAAGCTGTGATCCCTGTCAGTTCTTGGAGAAAATCTACTCAGAGTTTAAACAAGTAAACATTGGACCTTACCTGAGGAAGAAATTAACTTTTATCTTATTATGCTGAGTATTGTTTCTTATAGAAACTCGGGTTAATTACCATAAAAATTGTATAAAAATGAGTAATTTCCAAAACATAATGTTAATATAAAAGCAAATTTATATATATAATTTACTATATATAAAATGTTAAAAGCATAATTGTTATTTTGTGTACATATATAACAATACACATACACAAATATTTGTGGAAAGATGACTGCATTTAAAAAATGGAAGAACTACTATGGTGAAGTACTCAGGAAATTTTGATTGTTTCTGTAATATTTTGTTTTTATTTTACAAGTTTTGAATCTATTTTGACAAAATGCTAGAATAGAGCTGAGTACAGTAGATGTTTGTTATACTACTTTTTGGTGATTTCTTTTTCCCCTATATTTTGAAATATCAAAAAATCAACATGTAATGATTGTGAGGAATTTAGACAGAAGTCTATAAATCATAAATAGTTGGGGAGAAAATGTGCACATATTCATCAAACATTTAAAATTAGGTTTAAGCAAAAAACTTGAAAAAGTGATGTCTTTTCCCTTTACTGAGAAATATATTTTACTTAGAAATTAAATATAAACCTGTGAGCTGCCTCAGAGTTAGAACAGTTTGAAAATACAAAGTGAAGCAACTGTGAGTCAAATTCATAAACCGCAGCACAAGTTATTGGAACACATTCACCACAGAAGAGAGGTATGCATGCCCCAAACAGATTTCCCTGGGAACAGTCTGGCCCCAGTGTCTGGGACATCGCTGCTCTCCAGTCAAGCTTGACCATCTGGTCTTATCTAGAACCTGCTCGCACCCATTCCTGCACCTAGTTTTTAGCCCCCGGCAAGCAGCATAAAACACAGGTGTCCTTGGCTCAGCCCCACATCTGTCTTGCTGCCAGTTTTCTTAGTATTTGCTGCCCAGACAGTTCACAGCTGGGCTGAATGTCTATCTCAGCCTCCTCAGATCCAGGGCAGGACCAAAGTTGCAGGCTCGGTGTGTTTTCACAATAAAGTCAGAAAGGAGTACCTTAATCACACCTCTGGGTTTATTCCTGCAGCAGCAATGAATACAATCATGTTGGTTCATGGCCCCCCTACAAGGGGGGCAAGGAGAGACTGGAGAAAATGCTGACCACTTCAGATTGATAGATGACAGTGCGAATAAGCAGGGGAACTTACCTGCAAAACTTGTCTGGCTGCAAAATGAGTAGATTTCCATACAAGATACTGCCCCCCATTCCTGAGAATCTTAAAGCTTTATATAGAGCTCTTAATGGGGTTCAGTACATATTCCATCAAAAGGTCTCAATAGCCCCTTACTCTCTCAATGCTATGTCCTTGAAACAGCTCCCAGTGTGGGCATAGTGAGCAGAATGTACATTTCAAGGATAGGGAGGGGGTGAGGAGCCTGGGTCAACTGGTGGTCCTGTCATCTCTATGACCTCCTCCAAAAAAGTTGCAGTCTTTGGAGTTTGCCTGAGCCTCCTGAATCCTCTTTTGGAAACTTTTCCCACCCAGTTTCATTTCCTTTCATTTTGTAGGTGTCTTGGCCATCTTTGAACTCCGTATACCATTGAAACTGCCAACTGTCTAATGCCCTCATTTTCACTTTGACTAAAACTTATTCACACCAGTGTGTTAACTCCCTTATGCTTTAACACTTTTAAGCTTTTGACCTCTAGCTGTAGAAAGACTTTCTCTCCATCAGCGGCAATGAGTTAAAAAAACTGTCAGTTTCAAAAATCGAATATGTCAGTTATTAATATAGCTAACACTTTGTTAGTGCTCTGTTCCAGGCACTCTTTGAATTGTTTTAACATGTATTAACACATTTAATCCTTGTTAGCAATAAAATAGGCACCATCATTGTCCTTATTTTGCAAATGATAAGTATGAAGTCAAGAGTAGTGAAGCAATGTTCCCAAGGTCAACAGTTAGGCAATGGGGGAGTCAAGATTGCAAAATTCCAGACAATAATATTCCAGCTCTGGGGAAGAAGGAACAAGAACTTTGCTAAATAAAAAGTATATGGTTCAGTTAGTTCAGTTCAGTCGCTCAGTCATGTCTGATTCTTTGTGACCCCATGGACTGCAGCACGCGAGGCCTCCCTGTCCATCACCAACTCCCAGAGTTTACTCAAACTCATGTCCACTGAGTTGGTGATGCCATCCAACCATCTCATCCTCTGTCGTCCCCTTCTCCTCCTGCCTTCAATCTTTCCCAGCATCAGGGTCTTTTCCAAGGAATCAGTTCTTCGCATCAGGTGGCCAAAGTATTGGAGTTTCAGCTTCAGTATCAGTCCTTCCAATGAATATTCAGGACTGATTTTCTTTGGATGGACTGGTTGGATCTCCCTGCTGTCCAAGGGACTCTCAAGAGTCTTCTCCAACACCACAGTTCAAAAGCATCAATTCTTTGGTGCTCAGTGTCCAACTCTCACATCCATATCTGACTACTGGAAAAACCATAGCTTTGACTAGATGGACCTTTGTTGGCAAAGTAACGTCTCTGCTTTTTAATATGCTAAGTTGGTCATAGCTTTTCTTCCACGGAGCAAGCGTCTTTTAATTTCATGGCTGCAGTCACCATCTGCAGTGAGTTTGGAGCCCCCGAGGGACTCCTATCTGAATCAGTTCTGGAAAAAATAGTGTGTATACAGATGTGAGGCATCTGGAGCCAGAAGAAAGGGCTAATAACAGCTCACCTGGCAGCAATGAAGTATCAAATCTTAGAAACCTTGGAAGTGGAAATAGGCTTATGGGCAGAGATGGAAAGAAAACCCAGATACCAGGAGGAGAACAAGGAGACTGGGAAGTGTAAAGAACAAATTAGTCTTGGTGAAGAGTAATGCCAAGCATCTTAGTGAAATCTAACATCAAAAAGAGTGTCCTCACACAAGTGATCAGGGCACATCCTTGTGAGGCTGAAAAGCAAACAGCATCAAAGGTCCAAGGTGTCATGCTAAGAGCTGTACCATGCCACTGTTCTAGTCCAGAAAACCAGCCTCATCTATATATAATATAGCAAGCACACCCTAACAGGCCTCCTGGCCTCTAGCATTTCCTTACTCCAAACCATTGTTCAGTCTAACTCTCCTCACCTCCCATCAACACAGACGTAACCAGAATGACTATTTTAAAATGCAAACTTGATTACATCGATCCCAAGATATATATCCTTTATTGCTCTCCCAGTGTTGTTAGGATATGAACACCTTAGGATGACTTAAGCCTTCTTAGAATCTAGATTCTGCCCATCTCTCTGGTTTCTTGTTCCATCTCCATAATTTTTCTCCTTTCTCTAGATGAAGTTTCTAGTTATCTATTTACTATTAATTTCTACCTTAATTTCATACCCATCAAAGAGTACAGTTGATACGATTTCAGTCTCTTGACATTTGTTTTGGTTTGCTTTAAACTCCAGCATGTGGCCACTGGGGGTGCTGTCCCATGTCATTTGAAAAGAATATATACTTTGCAGTTGTTAGGTGAAACGGTCCCCATGTTTATAAGATCCAGTTTCTTAATAGTGCTATTGAAATCATCTACATGCTTATTATGTATTTTGTCAGTTCCATTAGTTTTGGAGAGAAAGTATGTTAAAATCTCCCACTATGATTCGAAATCTTGATTTTGTCAGTGTTTCCTACGGTGTTTTTAAGCTTGTAAATTGAAGTACAAACAAATTCAGAATTATTATATCATTCTGGTGTGTATATGTGTTTTTTCAATATGAAACATTCACCTTTATTTCTAATGATGTTTCTTGGAGATTAGGTTTCTTTTATTTGATATAACGACACTTGAAAACATGGGGGTATACTTTACCTTAAAATTATTTGTGTTTTACCTTCAAAGTAAGCCTTTTTTTTAAGTGACATATACTTAAGCTCTGTTTGTTATTCAGTCTAACAACTTTTATCTTTTTTGAAGAGATATTTGTTTGTATCAGTTGGAGGATAATTACGTATTGTGATGGACTCTGCCATACATCAACATGAATCAGCACCTTTGTCTTTTAGTTACAACATTTACTTTAAAATTTTAATGTAATTATTGGAATATTTGGTTAAAATTTAACATCTTACTACCTTTTCTATTTGCCTCACATATTGTATGTTTCTGCTTGAGTTCACATGTCACTAAATTTTGTGTTACAAGCAAAGTCAAATATGCTGAAAACAACATATTAATTATAGAATCTCCTGCCAAACACATATATAGTACTTTTCAACACTTAGCCTTTATAATTCCATATTTCAGAAGAAGTTTGCCTACAGGATACAGGCTTTATCATAACTAAAGTCATTGTAATCAGAACCAAGTGAAGCGATTTGATTTTGGACTGATTTTGTATTCATGATCTAAGACAAAGTATGGATATAGTAGATGTGCCAGACCCATAAAATTGCAGTATTCTATCTTTATGATTATAACTGGGTAATTTTTATATGTTTTTCACTTTTTACTGCAAACTTTGTGGGAATATACATTCTGGAATAATGAAATAAATTATAATATGGTAAATATCTTTTCCAAGAGCCAGACTATTTCAGTATAATATAATGAGGGGACTGTTTGTGAGGGTTAGGAAGCCTTATGAAATTGCTGGAAGCCAATCCTGACCTAAAATCAAAATGTATGGTCATTATTCGATATGGAAGGGAACAGCAATAACACAGTTTTTATTATAATTCTGTTGTAAACAACTCAATTGAAAGGACTCCATTTCAAAGAACATCTAAGGGAGTTAGAAAAATAGTTTTTATTTTACCCAGGAAGGAGAAGACAAAAACAAATCACTACTTTTTTATTAGATGACTTAAAAACCATAACAAAAGTCTCCCCAAATCAGATACTTCCAAGTTTCAAATAATTTTTAAAAAACAGCAAGAAGAAAGGAGAGAGCATTTATTCTCTTCGTTGTTGTTCAGTCACTCAATCGTGTCTGACTCTTTGCAACCCCATGGACTACAGCACGCCAGACTTCCCTGTCCTTCACCATCTCCCAGAGCCCACTCAAACTTCTGTCCATTGAGTCGGTGATGCCATCCAACCATCTTGTCCTCTATTATCCCCTTGTCCTTCTGCCCTGTCTTTCCCAGCATCAGGGTCTTTTCCAAGGAGTCAGTTCTTCTCATCAGGTGGCCAAATTATTGTAGCTTCAGCTTCAGCATCAGTCCTTCCAGTGAATATTCAGAACTGATTTTCTTTGCATGGACTGGTTGGATCTCCTTGCAGTCCAAGGGACTCTCAAGAGTCTTCTCCAACACCACAGTTCAAAAGCATCAATTTTTCAGCGCTCCTTTCTTTATAGTCCAACTCTCACATCCATACATGGCTACTGGAAAAACCATTGCTTTGACTAGACAGAGACCTTCGTTGGCAAAATAATGTCTCTGCTTTTTAATATGCTGTCTAGGTTGGTCATAACTTTTCTTCCAAGGAGCAAGCGTCTTTTTAATTTCATGGCTGCAGTCACCATTGGCAGTGATTTTGGATCTCAGGAAAATAAAGTCTGTCATTGTTTCCATTGTTCCTCCGTCTATTTGCCATGAAGCGATGGGACCAGATGCCATGATCTTAGATTTCTGATTGTTGAGTTATAAGCCAGCTTTACTCTTAGAAAACCAAAATGCAGTTATAAATAAGTTTTTTTTGTGTGTGTGTCCTCAGTCGGGTCTGACTCTTTGTGATGCCAGGAACCGTAGCTCGCCAGGCTCCTCTGTCCATGGAATTCTCCCAGCAAGAGTACTGGAGTGGGTTGCCATTACCTACTCTAGAGGATCTTCCTAACCCAGGGATGGAACCCATGTCTCTTGCCTCCTGCATTGGCAGGCAGATTCTTACCACTGCGCCACCTGAGAAGCCCCAAATAAGTTGAGCAGAGGGCAAATTAAATGACAACTTCCCTTAACTGAGCTCTATATGCTACCGCTCACCCACGGTCAGATTTCAGTAGGAGAACTGATAGTCATCGCAGAGACACTGGCTCCTAATTTTAGAAAATTCGCAGAGGGAGAAGTAAAGTTCTCTTTGATGGAAAATTTAAAAAGGCACTTTTAGTTCTTGTATCTTTAGAAAGCCTTTTAAAAGCTGACCATAAGGTAAGATAGGAGTTCAGGTAAAGAATCCGCTTGCCAATGCAAGAGATACATTAGACTTGGGTTTGATCCTGGTTTGAGAAGATCCCTGGAGAAGGGAATGACAGCCCATTCCAGTACTCTTCCTGGAGAATCTCTTGGACAGAGGAGCCTGGAGGGCTACAGTTCATGGGGTCGTAAAGAGGCCGACATGACCGAGCAACTGAGCGCAGCACGACACAGAGCATACGTTAAGAGAGACCACTGTTAGTCTCTACTTTATCGATACTGATTGTTTGTGCTGCTTCCTGCTTTCGCTTTCCTGTTTCTTTTAGGATCAAAGGGCTCCCTCCCAGAGATTCTGTTCAAATCACATTTGCTACATTTCTAGCGTTTACTAAAATTTAAAATCTTACTGGATTTTATCCTTTACCAAGAACCACTTTTTTTACTTTTAATCACCTGGGGAGTGTTTCTGTCTATGAGATATTAACCCTTGGCACCACAAAGTCAGATGGTGTTTGGCCTCAGCTGAGGACTATGCTTGGCTTAGACCAATAAAGTGACTGGCTCTGCCTGCTTCCTGGCCTCTCAGCATCCACGATTTATGTTTATGCTTTAACAGAAGTTACAAATAACTGTGTGCCAGACACCATGGGAAATGCCAAAATTAGTGAAACTATAAATTTTAAGGCTGAAAATGCCAAAATATTTTTTCCCTAGAAATGTAATTTCTGAAGATGAAAAAAACAAACAAACAAACAACTGGATGATGTGGTGGCAAATATACATTCAAAGAGGATTCAAGATTTTAACCAGTGTATCTTATTAAAGACACATTCCAAAAGACTATGTCATTTATTTTTATAGTGACATTCTGTGGATTTGGTTAAAAAACAAGGTATGGACTTCCCTGGTGGTTCAGTGGTTAGGAACTACCAATACAGGGGACACAAGCTTAATCTCTGAATCAGGATGATTCCACATGCCATGGGGCAACTGGGCCTGTGCACCACAATTACTGAAGCCCTAGCACCCTATAGCCCATGCTCCACTGCAAGAAGAGAAGACAGTAAAAGGAGAAACCCACATACTGCAAATAGAGAGTAGCCCCCTGCTTGCCACAACTAGAAAAAGCCCTCATGTGGCAAGGAAGACACAGTGCAGCCAAAAATAAATGAATTTTAAAAAAAAAAACAAAAAAACCAGCAAATGCAAGGTATGTTTGGAGAATCTCAAAAACCTCCTATTCAGCTCTAAAGGACATCCCTTAATAGTCAAAGAAAAAAAAATAGTCAAGGAAAGATATCAGAAATTATATTAGAGAGTCTATACTTTTCAGAATTATTAATAATGGGGACTTAGCTGGAGGGTCAGTGGTTAAGACTCCATGCTTCCACTCTAGAGGCCATGGGTTCAATCCCTGGTTGGGGAACTAAGATCCTACATTCTGTGCAGTGTGGCCAAAAAAAAAAAGAAAAGGTATTAATAATGATGATATCCTAATGCTTAATGTGCTCATAATCTTGACATGCATGACTTGCTGTTTCCTTAGGGTAAATTTCCAGAACTGTTGGCACAAAATCAAGCACTTTAAGAAATTTAAATATACAGTTGACCTTTGAACAATGAGATGAGGTAGAGAGGCTTGGAGGCATGGACACCCTCACGTAGTGAAAAATTCCTTTATTACTTTAGAGTCAGCCCTCCTTAATGGCAGTGCCATATCTTCAGATTCAATCAACTGTAGATCTTATAGAACTATAGAATGTATTTATGGAAAAAAAAATCTGCATAAAATCTGTGCAGTTCACACTATATTGTTCAAGGTTCAGCTGAATTTCATATTGTCGTATAACATAATCAACTATTTCTTAAGCTGCCTGTAAATATGTATAGTTTAGGTCATGAATCAGGGCTTCCCTGGTGGCTCAGATGGTAAAGGAGCCACTTGCAGTGCTGGAGACCTGGGTTTGACCCCTGGAGGAGGGCATGGCAACTCCCGTATTCTTGCCTGGAGGATCCCCATGGACAGAGGAGCCTGGCAGGTTACAGTCCCTGGGGTCGCAAAGAGTCAGACACGACTGAGCGACTAAGCACAGCACAGCGCATGTCATGGATCAAGTACAGACTTCAGATCCCTAAAAGAGGGTTTAATTTTTACAATTCAGTTCTCTAGAACTAAGATTTCTCCCGAAAGAAGTCGGGGATTAAGCCAGTAGAGTAAAAACCTCACTGATGAAGTGTCAGTTAATAGGGGGTCCAAATATTAATTCCAGTGGTTATTAGTTGTAGAAACTTGGGAAAGTCCAATATTCTTTCTGAGCCTCAGTCTCATACTTAAAATTTTGTAGCATAACTAGGTAATTTTCTGGTTCTAGTTTGGCTTTGTGATTCTGTGATGGAAGTGGGAAATTTAAAACATCAATATGGCCATTTACTTTCTCCAAAATCTCCTTCTGTCCTTGTTTCATCTGTTGAGTGTAAAATGTGGAAGGTTTCCTTTGGCTTAAATTTTCTAAAGAACAATGAACTTCCTGGATTTATTCCTTCCTGGAATATTTATTCCTTCCTGGATATATTTATTTAAATATATATTAAATGCTTAGAACTCAGATCTTAAAAGGATAAGTAGGGCACCATTACCTCTCCTGAGGAACTCAACCAGTCATGAATAAAAAACATTATGTAAATGATAACAGACTAGCAACCACAGTTTCTAGGGATGGATAACTGAACCTTTAACTAGGACTACACAGATAGACTTCTCAAAGTGAGGTACCATTTAAGCTAAATTTCTAAAGGTATACAAGTGTTTACCAGGTAGATAAAATAGAAGAGTATTTCTTGGCAAATGGCATGTGAAGATACATGGATGACCAAAATATTTAGTAAATTCAGAAAAATGATTACATCTAATTTACCACTAGAAGAAAAAAAGTATATTGTCTTTTGTGTTGTAAAACAATTGGGTGATATGCAGTTCTTATGCTGTTCAAAGTATTATTTATCATATATTCAACTTTTGTCCATTATAGATTATTTCCAAAAATAACTTTTTATGGTATACTTTTTTATTGTAAAGAAAGTTCCAAGTCCTTCTTTGGTTTTTATCCTCATTCATTCTTAATATTCATCAATATTACTAAGGTTTTCTCTATTCTAAAGTATTTAGTTCTTCTAACTTTCTTTTAAAATTATGGTTAATGCCACTCCATGCAGTAGCCACCAGATGGTAATGAAGAGCAGTCTAGCTTCGTAGTCTTCTGTGAACCAAATGTAGTAATATTGCTATTGTGTTATGTGTTCCTAGGTTTGTTTGGAAAATTTAGTTCCAAATGCTGGGTTGATGGCTAGTCAGTATACACCTGTGATACTTTAATTGTTTACTTTGTGTGTATCTGATTTATGTGTTAGATTCTGTACTGAAGTTTAAAAAAGCACTGAAAAAAGACGTACAAATATCTGACATTATGCCTGTCTTCAAAGGTTTTTGGTATTAAGCATTTTAAAAGGCTAAAATATTTGTGTCTACAATGATTAGTGAAAATAAATACATCTTTTAGGTTCATTTTTCTTCTAGTTATGAATATATTTTAAGTAGTGGGTCTCCTCATATCACTAGTAAAAAATTGATAAAATAAAAGTAATATAAGTACATACAATAAATTGCATAAGATACACAATGTATTCCACATCTTTACTACCTGGACTTATCAAGTTGCCAAATATATTCACTATATACAGTTTTTGTTAAAGTTTATAAAGCAGACGGCAATAATTTTTGCAAAGAGTTAAGCCCTTTTTTCCCCTTAAACCAAGTTAAGAAGTGCCTTATTTGAATAATTGTATTTTACATAATTTTGGGGGGTTTGCTAGTTTTTTGTATTCTCCAAAATTTTTATAATGAACATGTATTATTTGACTGATTTAAAAATCAAAAAGACAAAATTCAAATAGAGTGATTTATCTAAAGCCTCATTTATGAGTCATGTATGTTTAAGATTTATATGTGTTCACATATCACGAGTGAACCCTTACTTGCGTCACAAAAAACCTGTCCATCCTAAGAACAACAATGGCAATAAGATATCTTATTATTAGATAATATTCAGGACTCTAAAATCGTTTCATAGTACTTATTTGGGGAAGGATTTAGTGGCATTTTAAAGGCAAGAATATGTTTCCTTATTGAATGGACACAACATTAAATATTTCTCATACCCCAAAGGTTCAACAAGCATTTAGTCTTATATCACCATACCACTTGTGTTAGATTAGGGTTCTGCAGAGAAACAGAACCAATAGGAACTGAGAGAGAGAAAGAGAGATTGATTTTAAGAAATTGGCTCACACAATAATGGAAGCTGGCAAGTTCAAAATCTATAGGATAGGTTGGCAAGTTAACAATCCAGGGAAGAGTTACACTTCAAATTTGAAGGTCTCCTGGCTGAATCCTTTCTTCCTCTGGGTAGGTCAGTCTTCTTTTCTTTAAGAATTTCAACTGATTGGGTGATTTACTCAAAACTCCTAATTTAAATGTTAACCTCATCTAAAAAATACTTTCACGAAACATCTAGAATAATTTTTGGCCAAATATCTGGGAACTGCAGCCAAGCCAAGTTGACACAGGAAATTAACCTTCATATCACTGGTGTAAAATGCTATTCAGTTTTTCCATGAACTATTTCAGGCCTAGAGGAAAGTATATATGACAGCTAGTCTTCAAAGATGGCCATTCAATGAACCATGCCTCCCATGGGTATCCTATTTGCATGATGTGGTTTGGTCCTGTAACTTGATTTGACCAACAGAATGCAATTGTGGTGACACTCTGTCTTCTAAGCCTTGTTTTTAAGTCTCACAGTAGCCAATTGCCATGTAAAAAAGTTTGGCTGTCCTGAGACCATCATGTTGTGGGGAAATCCAAGCTAAGTAAGTAATGAAGCAAAAGATAGAGGAAGAGAGGGATCCAGTCAGCCCTCCAACTGCTTTAGGTATCCTGGATGTTGCATCATTGATGTGAAGCCATAAGTTATCTTCGTAGCCAGCTCAGTCAAACCTTTAGATATCCAGGGCCCCAGTTACCATCTAACTGCAGCCCCAGTTACTACAACAAGGTGAGGTACTTCCAGAGGTGCCAGATGTTCTGGGAGAACTGCCAGATGAGCCTGGTCATACCATGAACACTGAGAGATAGTCATAAATTTCTTGTTTCAAATCACCGAGTTTTGTAATGGTTTTTTATATAGCAATAGATGGTCAAAACAATACCTAAAAGTAATATTACGGAGGCTCAGGTCTTTACCACTGAATTTGTCAATATGTAACATTTTGCCATATGTGCTTCATTAGATAAATAAGTGAAGTAGCCAATGTTCTATTCTGTTCCTCTCTTCTCCACAGACAGCCATTGTCTCTAATTTGGTATTTATTTTGTCATGCAAGTTTATCACTACATGCATACTCATAAACAGCATACAATATATTCTTGGCATATATCTAAATTCATATATATATATATATGCATGTGATTTTCTTAATTTTAATTTCTTTATAGTGCTTTATTTATACCACAATATAATGTATCCATTTCCCTGTTGAAGGACATTTAATTAGTTGGTATTTCATGGCTCAGATAGTAAAGAATCTGCCTTCAATACAGATCTGGGTTCCATCCCTGGGTCAGGAAGATCCCCTGGAGAAGGGAATGACTACCTACCTAAGTACTCTTTCTTAAAGAATTCCATGGACAGAGAAGCCTGGCAGGATATATAGTCCATGAGGTTGCAGAAATCAGACACAACTGAACAACTAACATTTAACAGTCTTCATTGTTACAAACAATACACTGTTTTGTAGGTCTCGTTTGAGAGCTTCAGTTCAATTCAGTTGCTCAGTTGTGTCCAACTCTTTGCGACTCCATGAACTGCAGCATGCCAGGCTTCTCTGTCCATCACCAACTCCCAGAGCCTGCTCAAACTCATGTCCATTGAGTCAGTGATGCCATCCAACCATCTCATCCTCTGTCGTCCCCTTCTCCTCCTGCCTTCATTCTTTCCCAGCATCAGGGTCTCTTCCAGTGAGTCAGTTCTTCATGTCAGGTGGCCAAATTATTGTAGCTTCAGCTTCAGCATCAGTCCTTCCAATGAATATTTAGGACTGATTTTTTTTAGGATTGACTGGCTTGATCTTCCTGCAATCCAAGGGACTCTCAAGAGTCTTCTCCAACACCACAGTTCAAAAGCATCAATTCTTCAGCACTCAGCTTTTTTTATAGTTCAACTCTCAATACATGACTACTGGAAAAACCATAGTTTTGACTAGATGGACTTTTTCAGGAAAATAATGTCTCTGCTTTTTAATATGCTGTCTAGGTTTGTCATAGCAAGCATTTTTAAATTTTATGGCTGCAGTCATCATCTGCAGTGATTTTTGAGCCCCCCAAAATAAAGTCTTTCACTGTTTCCATTGTTTCCCCATCTATTTACCATGAAGTGATGGGACTGTCTGCCATGGTATTAGTTTTTTGAATGTTGAGTTTTAAGCCAACTTTTTCACTCTTCTCTTTCATTTCATCAAGAGGCGCTTCAGTTCCTCTTTGCTTTCTGCCGTAAGGGTGGTGTCACCTGCATATCTGAAGTTATTGATATTTCTCCCAGCAATCTTGATTCCAGCTTGTGCTTCATCCAGCCCAGCATTTCACATGATATACTCTGCATGTAAATTAAGTAAGCAAGGTGACAATATACAGCCTTGATGTACTCTTTTCCCAATTTGGAACCAGTCCGTTGTTCCATGTGCTTCTTGACCTGCATACATATTTCTCAGGAAGCAAGTAAGTGTTAGTTACTCAGTCCTGTCTGACTCTTTGCAGCCCCATGGACTATAGCCCTCTGGGTTCCTCTGTCCATGGAATTCTCTAGGCAAGAATACTACAGTGGGTTGCCATTCTCTTGTCCAGGGGATCTTCCTGACCCAAGGATTGAACCTGCACCTCCTGCATTGGTAGGCAGATTCTTTACCATCTGAGCTACCAGGGAAGCCCATCTCTTTAAGAATTTTCCAGTTTGTTGTGATACACACAGCTTCAGTGGGCTATAAAATAGGCATGGGATGGCCTGATCATACTTTATGATCATGTTCAACGTGTGTATGTGGATCACTAAGTGACTTCCCAAATTTGTTGCATTAATCCTGTTTTACTCTTGAAACAAGATAATTCAGACTGAGAAAGACAAATACTGTATAATCTCACTTATATGTAAAATTTAAAAATTGAACTCATAGGAGCAAAGTGGGTTAGTAACTGTCTGGGGCTGGGGGTGAGGGAAATGGGAAGGCATTGATCAAAGGGATTTCAAGCTTTCAATTAAAAATATAAGGTTTAAGGATCTAAAGTATAGTGTGATAACTGTAATTAATAATTCTGTATTGTATAAATGAAATATGCTGAGAGTAGATCTTATCACACACACACACACAAAAGGTAACTATGTGAGGTGATGGATGTGTTAACTAACATCATTGTGGTAATCATTTTACAAATATACACATATATCAAATAAAACTACAAAAATAAATTTTATTAAGTAGTTCCACAGACCTTCCCTGGTGGCTCAGAGGTTAAAGCCTCTGCCTGCAATGCGGGAGACCTGGGTTCCATCCCTGGGTCAGGAAGATCCCCTGGAGAAGGAAATGGCAACCCACTCCAGTATTCTTGCCTGGAGAATCCCATGCCTGGAGGGCTACAGTCCACACTGAGCGACTTCACTTCACAAGGAAATAGAATAAAATCTTGACCTTTCCATTTTCTGGTCATGTAACTACAAGCAAAATTTTTTAGCATTTTTAAGCTTTGGTTTCCTTATCTATAAGATGCGGGAAGTAATACCTAACCATAAAAATTTTTTTGAAGATTCAAATGAGGTTAGCTATTAATAACTAATTGATACTATCATGGGCTTCCCAGGTGGCCCCAGTGATAAAGAACTCACCTGCCAATGCAAGAGATATAAGAAACAAAAAAAACTTAGGTTTGATCTCCCTGGGTTGGGAAGATCCCCTGGAGGAGGGCACCTCAACCCACTCCATTCTTGCCAGGAGAATCCCATGGACAGAGAAGCCTGGCCAGCTCTAGTCCATAGGGTTGCAAAGAGTCGGACAGGTTTGAAGCAATTAGTATGCACGCATTCATGCATACTTTCTTCAATGTCCAACTTCATCATGGACAATCACAAAAATATTTAATCAATAGTTTTATAATTTTAATATAATAGCTGACTTTCCAAATTTCACGTATAGAAATTATTCAGATAAGATACACATACTGCTTAAATTATTTTCTCTTTCAAGTAATCACATTGAAACAACTAAATCTGCATTAACTATATGGCAAAGAAAAATAAATATTTTGGGAGAAATAATAAATTAATTTTATGATGTATTTGTTCAAATAGATTCCGTTAAGATGCCCCAGATTATGCCATTTTAAAAGTAATAACCATTAAAACAATAGACACAGTTTTGAGATGCCTCAAGAGCAGAGATACAAATCTACAACCAGACAATAACAATAGGCCAGCATGCTGGTCAATTTTGTAAAATCATTGTTTTAATACAAATAAGGAAAGACATGACCAGAGAGCATCAAACAATTCCTCTCGCCTATCCTAAATATTTAGTGCAGAGAAATGCATTAATGTAAAAATAGTCAATAGCTTTTACGTTCTCAGAACTGAAATGTTTCAGCTAGGTGGATATCCATTCCTTCAGAATTTACAGTAATTCACACCATTACCCTCTTCAAATAGTTTAAATTGGTTCAATATTTTACCAGAAATAATTAACAGAAAGAAAGAGAAACAGATAGAAACTTTTCAAATCATTCATTTTATTATTGCTCAAAATTCTGTGTGCCAATTAAGACCATTGAATAAACTGACAAAGATTGGGCCAAGCACTTTCAGTGTAGACTCAAAGTCTACATAACAGTCTATAGAAACTGGTTGTTGTTTATCAAATGAGGTAGAGATGTTTGTCACACATTACTTACAAATGGATATTCATTTCTTTGGTTGATTTTTCTATTATATATGTCATCTCTTATGTGAAAATATCAGTCCATACTCTAGTTGTTTACAGGCTTTCAGAATCTAATAAAAATTATGAAGAGCACACAGAAAAATGCACATATTTACATGAATACAAAATTTTGTATTAATTTTCTGGACATTTTTTAGGCATTGTAGACATAGGGTCCATCCTAAGACTTTAACAATAAGGTGATACGCATTGTTTGCATCTCTCCATACCAAATGTAAACCTTTATGACACATTTATAATATGTTGCTGGCTTAATGTCATGTTTGGGGGGTAGTGCATTTGAATATAGCAATCAGAGACAGGTTAACGTTAAAGAAGGAAATTATGGGTATAATTTTAATTTCTTCATATTTCTACACAGCTATTTATAGGAAAAATTTATTTAAAGCCTGGATCTTAATAGATAGGAACATTACATCATGTTCATAAAATAGCACATAATATCATGTGCTGTGATGTATTTAGTTCCTCAGTCATGTCTGACTGAGCATGGACTGTAGCCCTCCAGGCTCCTCTGTCCGTGGGGATTCTCCAGGCAACCATACTGGAGTGGGTTGCCATGCCCCCTCCTCCAGCGGATCTTCTCAACTCAGGAATTAAACCCAGGTCTCCTACATTGCAGGCAGATTCTTTACTGTTTGAGCCACCAGGAAAGCCCAAGAATACTGAAGTGGGTAGCGTATCCTTTCTCCAGATAAACTTCCTGACCCAGGAATCAAACCTGGATCTCCTGCATTGCAAGAGGTTTCTTTACCAGCTGAGCTAACAGTTCAGTTCAGTCGCTAAGTTGTGTCCGACTGTTTGCGCTCCCATGAATCGCAGCACACCAGGCCTCCCTGTCCATCACCAACTCCCGGAGTTCACTCAGACTCACGTCCATCGAGTCCGTGATACCATCCAGCCATCTCATCCTTTGTCGTCCCCTTCTCCTCCTGCACCCAATCCCTCCCAGCATCAGAGTCTTTTCCAAGGAGTTAACTCTTTACATGAGATGGCCAAAGTACTGGAGTTTCAGCTTCAGCATCATTTCTTCCAAAGAAATCCCAGGGCTGATCTAACAGGAAAGCCCCAAATAATGGCATATTGAGTGATACTTGCAGGAGTAAATTGTAATTTTTGAATACTGGATTTATTTTAAAGTTCATAGTGACAAGATATATATGGGGACCCAAGGACGAAAGAACAGATAAAACCAAGGAGGGTCTTGGAATGCAGGAACGGAAAAAATAGACCCAATCATCCTTCCCTCCCCCATGTTGTCACTATTAACAGATTTCAGGTTCTCCTGAGCAGTATAACCTGTCTTCCCTCCTACCCCATAGGGAGAAGATATTTTCCTTACTCCTCCCCCATCCTCAACACAGGATATGTGCCTCATCCAATCAATAAGACCCCTATCCCACTTCTTGTACCCTGGGCATAAAAGTGGATTAAGGACCCCTGTTCAACATCGGTTCTTCCCTTGAGCTGGCCTGCTGTTCTAATAGTGTCTCCCACTGTAATAAACTTTATTTCCCTCTCATCCTGTCTATTGTCTAGAAATTCTTTTCCAACTTGCCCCTGGACCACGATAATATATATATATCTAATGCCAGGCTGGATGAAGCACAAGTTGGAATCAAGATTGCTGGGAGAAGTATCAATAACCTCAGATATCAAATGACAACACCCTTATGGCAGAAGGCAAAGAACTAAAGAGCCTCCTGATGAAAGTGAAATAGGAGAGTGAAAAAGTTGGCATAAAATTCAACGTTCAGATAACTAAGATCACGGCATCTGCTCCCATCACTTCATGGGAAATAGATGGGGAAACAGTGGAAACAATGTCAGACTTTATTTTTGGGGGCTCCAAAATCACTGCAGATGGTGACTGCAGCCATGAAATTAAAAGACACTTGCACCTTGGAAGAAAAGCTATGACCAACTTAGACAGCATATTAAAAAACAGAGACATTACCAACAAAACTCCATCTAGTCAAAGATATGGTTTTTCCAGTAGTCGTGTATGGGTAGGATAGTTGGACTATAAAAAAAGCTGAGTGCCGAAGAATTGATGTTTTTGAGCTGTGGTGTTGGAGAAGACTCTTGAGAGTCCCTTGGACAGCAAGGAGATTCAACCAGTCCATCCTAAAGGAAATCAGTCCTGGGTATTCATCGGAAGGACTGATGCTGAAGCTGAAGTTTCAGTAATTTGGCCACCTGATGTGAAGAACTGACTCATTGGAAAAGACCCTGATGCTGCTAAAGATTGAAGGTGAGAGGAGAAGGGGATGACAGAGGATGAGATGGTTGGATCACATCACCGACTCAATGGACATGAGTTTAAGCAGGCTCTGGGAGTTGGTGATGGACAGAGAAGCCTGGCATGCTGCAGTACATGGGGTCGCAGAGAGCCAGACCCAACTAAGCGACTGAATTGATGATACATGCAAGTGTATAGATACATATATATATATTTCTTAAACATTTAGACTGTAAATCCAACATGTAACTTCTTTAATAATATATGAAGAAGGTGAAATTGAAAGTTGCTTGGTTGTGTCTGACTCCTGAGACTCCATGGACTGTAGCCTGCCAGGCTATTCTGTCCATCGAATTCTCCAGGCAAGAATACTTTAGTGGCTAATCTTCCCCTTCTCCAGGGGATTTCCCCAAATTTGGGATCCAGCTGAGGTCTCCTGCACTGCAGACAGATTCTTCACCATCTAAGCCAACAGGGAAGCCCTTCAGTTCAGCGGATGTTGGCAATTTGATCTCTGGTTCCTCTGCCTTTTCTAAAACCAGCTTGAACATCTGGAAGTTCACCCTTCACGTATTGCTGAAGACTGGCTTGGAGAACTTTGAGCATTACTTGACTAGCGTGTGAGATGAGTGCAATCGTGCAGTAGTTTGAGCATTTTTTGGCATTGCCTTTCTTTGGGATTGGAATGAAAACTGACCTTTTCCAGTCCTGTGGCCACTGCTGAGTTTTCCAAATTTGTTGGCATATTGAATGCAACACATTCACAACGTCATCTTTCAGGATTTGAAATAGCTCAACTGAAATGCCATCACCTCCATTAGCTTTGTTCGTAGTGATGCTTTCTAAGGCCCACTTGACTTCACATTCCAGGATGTCTGGCTCTAGGTGAGTAATCACACCATCGTGATTATCTTGGTCGTGAAGATCTTTTTTGTACAGTTCTTCTGTGTATTCTTGCCATCTCTTTTTAATGTCTTCTGCTCCTGTTAGGTCCATACCATCTCTGTCCTTTATCGAGCCCATCTTTGCATGTAATGTTCCCTTGGTATCTCTAATTTTCTTGAAGAGATCTCTAGTCTTTCCCATTCTGTTGTTTTCCTCTATTTTTTTGCACTGATTGCTGAGGAAGGCTTTCTTATCTCTCCCTGCTATTCTTTGGAAATCTGCATTCAGATGCTTATATCTTTCCTTTTCTCCTTTGCTTTTCACTTTTCTCCTTTTCACAGCTATTTGTAAGGCCTCTCCAGACAGCCATTTTGCTTTTTTGCATTTCTTTTCCATGGGGATGGTCTTGATCCCTGTCTCCTGTACAATGTCAAGAACCTCCGTCCACAGTTCATCAGGCACTCTGTCTGTCAGATCTAGTTCCTTAAATCTATTTCTCACTTCCACTGTATAATCATAAGGGATCTGATTTAGGTCATACCTGAATGGTCTAGTGGTTTTCCCCACTTTCTTCAATTTAAGTCTGAATTTGGCAATAAGAAGTTCATGATCTGAGCCACAATCAGCTCCTGGTCTTGTTTTTGCTGACTGTATAGAGCTTCTCCATCTTTGGCTGCAAAGAATATAATCAATCTGATTTCTGTATTGACCATCTGGTGATGTCCATGTGTAGAGTCTTCTCTTGTGTTGTTGGCAGAGGGTGTTTGCTATGACCAGTGCATTCTCTTGGCAGATCTCTATTGGCCTTTGCCCTGCTTCATTGTGTTCTCCAAGGCCAAATTTACCTGTTACTCCAGGTGTTTCTTGACTTCCTTGTTTTGCATTCCACTCCCCAGTAGTGAAAAGGATACCTTTGGGGAGTGTTAGTTCTAGAAGCTCTTGTAGGTCTTCATAGAACTGTTCAACTTCAGCTTCTTCAGTGTTACTGGTTGGGGCATAGACTTGGATTACTGTGATATTGAATGGTTTGCCTTGGAAATGAACAGAGATCATTCTGTCATTTTTGAGATTTCATCCAAGTACTGCATTTTGGATTCTTTTGTTGACCATGGTGGCTACTCCATTTCTTCTAAGGGATTCCTGCCTGCAGTAGTAGATATAATGGGCATCTGAGTTAAACTCACCCATTCCAGTCCATTTTAGTTTGCTGATTCCTAGAATGTCGACGTTCAGTCTTGCCATCTCCTGTTTGACCACTTCCAGTTTGCCTTGCTTCATGGACCTGACATTCCAGGTTCCTATGCAATATTGCTCTTTACAGCATCACACCTTGCTTTTATCACCAGTCACGTCAGGGCGGTGGCCAAGAGGAGCAACCCCAAGTCTAAGGAGTGGTGGCTGCATGAGCTTAGGAGGGCTGAGAGGATCTACTCCACTTTCAAGGTCAGAAGGGGTGGCCATGAGGAGATACCTCTCATCCAAGGTAAGGAGCAGTGGCTGCGCTTTGCTGGAGCAGACTTGAAGAGATACCCCACGTCCAAGGTAAGAGAAACCCAAGTAAGATGGTAGGTGTTGCAAGAGGGCATCAGAGGGCAGACACACTGAAACCATAATCACAGAAAACTAGCCAATCTGATCACACAGACCACAGCCTTGTTTAACTCAATGAAACTAAGCCATGCCGTGTGAGGCCACCCAGGACAGGCGGGTCATGGGGGAGAGGTCTGACAGAATGTGGTCCACTAGAGAAGGGAATGGAAAACCACTTCAGTATTCTTGCCTTGAGAACCCCATGAACAGTATGAAAAGGCAAAATGGTAGGATACTGAAAGGGGAACTCCCCAGGTCGGTAGGTGCCCAATATGCTACTGGAGATCAGTGGAGAAATAACTCCAGAAAGAATGAAGAGATGAAGCCAAAACCAAAACAATACCCAGCTATGGGAAGCCCTTAGATAGCATAAATAAAAGTCTGTGATGTAAGTCTCTACTATTATCTTCAGTTGATTTTAAGTACTGGACGTCAGTTAGCAAAAATAAAATTGGAAATATCTATATGAAGGGAGAAATCTTCTTTTTATTCTTTGTGAGGTTTTAGTTTTACATACTTAATATTTTAAAGATAATTTGTTTTAACAATATGGGACTTCTTTTCCCCAAGGTTATAGTTTTCTATTCTTTATTTTATATATAAGTAAGTAAGTGTTAGTCACTCAGTCATGCCCAACTCTTTGCGACCCCATGGACTGCAGCCCACCAGGCTCCTCTGTCCATGAAATTTTCCAGGCAAGGATACTGGAGTGGGTTGCCATTTCCTTCTCCAGGGGATCTTCCCAACCCAGGGATGGACCCTGGTCTCCTGCACTGCAGGCAGATTCTTTCCCAAGTGAGCTACATGGCAAGGCCTGTAGTTTTGCATATGCATGCATCTGCTGCTGCTGCTAAGTTGCTTCAGTCATGTCCGACTCTGTGCGACCCCATAGATGGCAGCCCACTAGGCTCCTCTGTCCCTGGGATTCTCCAGGGAGAATCCCTGCATATTTAATGGCAATTGTAAAGAAAAATAGAGAATATTGAATTAGATTTTAGAAAGTGTAAGAAAGCACTAAGATTGGAGAAATAATATAATTTGATATAATAATATAGTTTGATATAATACTAACATAATGTATTAGCATCTTTTATGTAGATAATCTGAGGAGACAAATGTTTTCATGGCTTATTTGGGAAATACACTAGTATTTCCATTTTTTTCCCCCAGGAGCTTGTTTGAACTTGAATTTCATCCAAGTTAATTAAGATGGACTTGGAAACAAGCTATTCATTAATTTAATTGTTCATTCAATAAATATTTCTTGTCCTTGTATTAGGTGTCATGCACCATAATAAAAAAAAAAAAGTAAACTCAGATACGAAAAGTTAACCAGCTCAGGACCTCCAGGAGATTACAATCTTTAAGAGAAAGATACAGACCGAATTAGAATAAGCTATAATAAAAGCCAGTTAGGAAGTAGTACAGAATATAGTGAGAGTGCATACCTCTGGCTCTTGGGCATTTTTGGCAATCAGGAAAGTCTTCCTCTTTGTAAGAAAAAATTGAACTAAGGCTGAAACAAACAAGCGTGGACTCGAAAATATAAACGCAACCTGAAACTACAGAGGTATTTTATTTGGTGGGAATGTTTAGGACTCTGAGCCCAGGAGACAGCATCTCAGTAGCCCTGAGAAAACTACTCCAAGGGGGCGGAGGGGAAGTCAGTCTACACACTAGTTTGTAACAAAAGGAGCAGGCAGTCTGAACATCAAAGACCAGGTATTAAGGAATTTAGCATTCTACATATAGGAAGATGCAACCCTCTAGGCTCCCTGAATTCATTCCTTTCATATGCATCTCAACTATCTGGAGCCAATCCTGTTTTCCTAGGTCACCTTGCTTCTAGCATTCCCCCAGCTCCTCAGCAATCACCCTGGGGGTGGCAGCATCCAAAGGCTTGAAGCTAGGGGAGCTTGCATTCACATTTGGAGGCCAGAAGTCGCTGATGGCTGTGACATTTCTTGTTGATTAATATGGCAGGAGAAATTTGCATTTTACACACACTCACAAAAACCCCAAACTCCCTTGCTTTGATCGTTTCCATATCAAATAAGTCTACCAGTCCTCAAATTTTGAACAAATCATCAAAGTTCTAAACAGGACATAATTATTGGTGGTTCTAGGGACCTATAAAGAAACTTACTTAGGTCATTGATTCAACATATAAGTATTTCCATAGGAATCACTATTAAGGTGAAAGACACCTTTCCTTCTTGGAATCAATAACTAAAGTTTTTAAAAGTTCTACTGAAAGTGCTTATCTCTGTTCAGTTCAGTTCAGTTGCTCAGTGGTGTCCAACTCTTTGCGACCCCATGAATCGCAGCACACCAGGCCTCCCTGTCCATCACCAACTCCCGGAGTTCACTCAGACTCACCTCCATCGAGCCCGTGATGCCATCCAGCCATCTCATCCTCTGTCGTCCCCTTCTCCTCCTGACCCCAATCCCTGCCAGCATCAGAGTCTTTTCCAATGAGTCAACTCTTCACATGAGGTGGTCAAAGTACTGGAGTTTCAGCTTTAGCATCATTCCTTCCAAAGAAATCCCAGGGCTGATCTCGTTTAGAATGGGCTGGTTGGATCTCCTTGCAGTCCAAAGGACTCTCAGGAATCTTCTCCAATGCCACAGTTCAAAAGCATCAATTCTTCCGCGCTCAGCTTTCTTCATAGTCCAACTCTCACATCCATACATGACCACTGGAAAAACCACAGCCTTGACTAGACGGATATTTGTTGGCAAAGTAATGTCTCTGCTTCTCAATATGCTATCTAGGTTGGTCATAACTTTGCTTCTAAGGAGTAAGCATCTTTAATTTCATGGCTGCAGTCACCATCTGCAGTGATTTTGGAGCCCTCAAAAATAAAGTCTGACACTGTTTCCACTGTTTCCCCATCTATTTCCCATGAAGTGATGGGACCGGATGCCATGATCTTCATTTTCTGAATGTTGAGCTTTAAGCCAACTTTTTCACTCTCCTCTTCACTTTCCTCAAGGATCTCTGTTCAATACAACACTAACGTTATACTGCCTAGTGTTTCCTTTCAAGTCATTAGTGAACTCTGAGGCGTCCCTTTCATTTTCGGCTCTCTCTCAGACACACACATACACACACACACACACACACACACACACACACTTTTCCTGCTTTCTCCTCTCCCTTTCCCCAGACATTCTTTCCCTGCTCCCTGATGCCTTCTGGATGTGGAGTCAGCCCTGCTGTGAAAGAAAAAGTGTCAAGTGTCTCAAAAAGTGAAAGTGATTTTGACCTGCTGTCCCTTGTTTCCACTTCTCTTCCCTCCGGAGAAAGGATGGAGCAGCAAAGCAGGGGGCATGCGCGTGCCAGGCGGCGGCGGGTAGCATAAAGGAATTTGTTATCTTTGTAGCAACAGCTTGGCAAAGGAGTTGACAACACAATGAGGCTCAAGTCCACCTTCTAACAGTTTGGCGAGAGAGCACCAGTGAGTTGCAATCCCTTTTACTAGGAAGATTTTTCTTTCCTCCACCGCCCCACAACACCTGAAGGGGAGAGTCCCAGAGGTTGTTTCTGTCCAGACTTGATTTCCTCCCCCTCATCAAGATCTCCCACCCCTTCGCCCAGAAAGCCCATCCATCTCGCCCTTTCTCCATCTCCAACCTTGAAAATGGGTACAGACAGGTCCTCGGCAACCTAAAGAGACAAGAGCTTCAGGGGTTAAATCCAAATGCCACCGGAGGGAGAAGCGGAGGCTAAGCTTAGCCGTGGGCGGGGACACACTTGGCGCCGGGGCTCCAGAGCTCGAGAAGAGGCTGCAGCCCCTGTCTCAAGCCCAGGAGTTAAACGTCGGAAAGAACTCGGTTCAGCCTTTCGGTATCAGTACTCCAGGTGTTAACTCTGGCCGCTTCGGGGTGCGGGCAAGAAAGAGTGCGAGCGGTATACACAGCTCTCCATACACTGGAGAGCTCAGCGAGAAAAGGAGGGGGCGAGGAAAGGCAGGATCCGCCTCCCCGGCCCGCGTGCACACACGCGCCCACCGCGGCTGGGGCTGGCTGAGCGCGGGCGAGTGTGAGCGCGAGTGTGCGCACGCCGCGGAGAGCCTCTGCCCTCGCCTCGCACCCTGCTCAGGGCATCTGGAGAGCCTGGAAACCTGAACAGGCTTAAAGTATGGCATGTTGCAAAGATGGTTTCTGCCAAGAAGGTACCCGCGATCGCGATGTCCTTCGGGGTCAGTTTCGCCCTCCTGCACTTCCTGTGCCTGGCGGCTTGGTGAGTTCCCCGAGGTGCTGCGGGTTAGGGGAAGATGAAGAAGGGGCCAGTTCTGGGTCTCCTCTGCCCCTCCCAAGGCGAACCAGACCCTCCGGTCTCCGCTGTAACGTCAGGGGCGCGGAGCCCGGCTTTGCTCTGACCGCGTAAACGCCAAGAGCAGCAGGGGCGCGGGGTCCGATAAGAGTGTGGATACTGGGGTCCGTGTGCGCGGGCTGCGCCTCCCCGGGCCATTTCTCTCTCCCTCATCCCTCAGCCCTGACTCCTTTAGTTTGCAGCGAGAGACTCTTTTCCTAGAACATAAACCTGTTTCCACCTGTTCGTTGATCATTTCTTAAAATAACCCCTCCGCCTGTTTTTATTTTTCGTTTGTGTGTGTGCGTTTGCAGTTTAAACGAATCCCCAGGACAGAACCAAAAGGAGGAGAAATTATGCCCAGAAAATTTTACCCGCATCCTGGACAGTTTACTCGATGGTTATGACAACAGGCTGCGTCCTGGATTTGGGGGTATGAACGATTTCAAACGCGCAAGTGTGTCCTGTGTATGTCTCTGCGTCTGCCTGTCTGTCTGTGGGAATATCATTAGGTATGCCTGGAATGCAAAAATGAAAAATCTGTTAGTCTCTCTCTTTCTCCCCCTCCGCCCCCCCGCCGCCTTTCCCTCTCGGTCTCCCTTCTCTCTCTCTCCCCTCGTTTGACAAGACCTCTGACAAGAAGACCGCCCCCACCGGTACTTTCCCATCTCCCTGCCCCCTCAGCAGCTTTGCGTCTCCCCCACACTAATTACCTCCTGGGACCTGACTGCTGGGCGGGGGAGGGTGAAGGGAAAGAGTCAAAAATGGGAACCTGGGGCTCGACTGGCCCACTGCTCTGCGCCCTGAGAATGGACTTCTCCCAACTCGGCCACTTTGCTCAGAGCAGGTTGCACTTGGACAGCTGATTCTAAGTCCCCTGTCCTCCCACGTGGTGTTAGTTCCTCAGCCAAAACCTCGACCCTGTTCTACCTAGGACATGAATCTAGGGCGCAAAGCTGTCTGCTCTCCTAGAGAACCCAGTCCTTGCCTATTGTTTTCTACCCTGGGATCAAATTTTACTTTATTTGGAGAGGGGGCTGTTTACTTCCCTCCTAAGACTTTGAAGTCAGGGATGTTTCTGCTTTATTTCTTCCTTAAGTAAATATGTATAAAGGGTCTGATAGAGGCACATCCATTCACAGCATCGTTGCTCTTTTTTTTCGTATTCATAGTCCCTTTGCTTATGTAATGAGAATCTCAAGCATTGTGCTAGGCACCAGGTTCACAGAAATCTCAAGGTACTATTCTTAACCTCAAATACCCTCTCAGTCCAGTTCAGTGAGAACAGTCTTCACCTAAAGCCTCAGCCCATGTCTCCTGACCACCAAGTTCCTGTTCTTTCCACTACTCTGATCTAGTTACTTCTTGGGAAATGAGTCGAATAAGACTTAGGCTCTACCCTAAAGGAGAAGGAACCTTACTGTTTAACCTTACAACAACCCCGAGAGAAAGATATTACCATCTCTGTTTTACAGATGCAGAATTTGAGGCTTGGGAAGATAACCAACTGGTCCAACTTCACAGTTAATAAATGGCATGGGCAATATTGGAACCCAGATCAAGTTGTGTACTTAAAAGACAAACCCACAAAGATTGGGATGCTATCAGATACTCTGTGATGAATATCATAGTATTAGAAGCTCTGAGGCATTTGTGCTTCCTTTTGAGGGTTTTAGGAGATAAGAATGGGGAGCGTAGAAGGTAAATGGGAGCAGGATGTTCCTGGGAAAAAGAACAGAATTAGATATTATTCCAGAGGTGTTTGGTCCCAGCCTACAAAGAATTATTGAAAATAAAAGAGAATTGTATGGGTTTTAGGAGTCTAACCAGTCTTGTCCTTCTCTTGTAACAAAGGAGAATGTTTGAAAGAGAAAGTGATTTATACTGAGAAACAGAGCATATAGACTTCTCTGGTGGCTCAGGTGGTGAAGAATCTGCCTGAATGCAAAGGGCACAGGAGACTCAGATTCGATCCCTGGGTTGGGAAGATCCTCTGGAGAAAGGGAATGGTAACCCACTGCAGAATTCTTGCCTGGAGAATTCCATAGACAGAGGAGCCTGGCAGGCTATAGTCCTTGGGTTCCTTAAGAGTCAAACACGACTGAATGACTAACATAGCATGTTGATGATAGACTGGAATCCAGTCTTCTGGAACCAGGAGCCCACTTTATTCCTTATTCCTGGATTTTGTTGAGAAGGTTACTGGGAGCCATTGAGGGACTTAAATTTTTTTTTTTTTTTTTTGCATTTTGACAGTGATAAAGATGGGTGAGAGGATGAAAGATCCTCCCAGTTCTTCTCATGTTGCTTCTCTAGGGGTAGGATGCTTAGCCCTGCATTTGCCTTCATGGAAATCTGAAAAAAAGGCTTCCTTACAGAAGTGAATCATTTGTCAATGCATGATCTTTCATAAGTGACTGGGAAATTATCACTTTAGATCAAAAATAACTGTGTGGAGAAGGTTTCAGATGATGTGATGCCATTTAAGGCTATATTATATCAATAAAAGAGGATTTATCTGCCCATAAAGTTTTTAAACTTGACATTTTAAGTAAAGGAAAAAAATAATAGAAGTATCAAATCACATGTAGTTTAAATATTCATTAGTGAATTGATGTCCCTGAACATAAATTAAAGCAAAAAATTATTGAAACTGTATGATTTTATTATTAAATGTGGAAAATTAAAACCACGTCTGCCCAGTTGGTTGTAGTGCAAGTTGTAGTTCAAAAGGAAGAAGGGATCCATTGTAGATGCATCATTTTTTTTTACCAACTACCTTCTCCCATGATAGTATATAGACAATAAAATAAATGAAATCCACCTATAGAAGCCGTTGCTGGAGATTGGTTAGCTGCAGGGCTGCTAAAATGTTTCAGGGGCGTTAGTCATCTTGTTTGTCTCTGCCAAGTTATATTCATGGAGGTTATATCCACTTGGAGGTTCTCTTATAGCTTTATGGGAAGGGGTTGAATTCACATTATTTTAAGTGTTAGTAGTTGATTCATTATTAATAATTTACCATGTAGCACAATTTTGTGGGTTGTTGCTCATAAATACTTGTGGTAAATGTGATTCATTATTTAGAATGGGTCATTCTCTGTAAATATGTAGTATTCCAGATGTAACAGAGGAACAGTAATTCTCACCTGCAGAAAAATGTGTAATCTGTTTACAGGATGTTATAAATGAACATCACAGAAAATAATAAGAAAATTCATTGTTAGCAGAAACTCTTGAATGCCACAGGTTTGATGCCTTCCTTGACATTTTATATCTTGTGGAAAATTTGGCATTTTTGAAATGAAATGAAAATAATTCAGATTTTGACCATTGTGCTATAAATACAGATTTACTTCCTGGTTCTCTTAATCCTGCATCTGCTCTTTGTAGATCGTTTACTTTATATCTGTTTATACAACTTAGCAGTGTTCCCTTTAAAATAAAGCTAAAAGCAAAGATCTGAATTGAAATGGGAGGGTTTGTGATTGCTCAGTAGGCCAGGCAAGGGTTGAAATAGACTTGGAAATGAAATTACATATTTTTAACTCAGCAGCACAGCTTGCAATGGGGAAGTAAAAGGGACTGAAATGGTTCTTTCTTTTCATCCCTTCAGGATTCCTTCTCCCCTGTCTCTGTTGGAAGAGGAAAGGGGAAAGGTGAGAAGGGAAGGATGGAGGCAGAGTGAGGGCAACTAGACTGGGACATCTGAAAAGGCAGAGTTCTTCCAGCCTGCTACCATCTGGAAGGAGCCTGCACCAGCCTAGAAGCAGCACACAGTAAACCATTCCACAAAGGAGCTAGAGAGCCATCCCCTGGGCTTCTAGCCACTTCACTACTGTTATACACCTTCTTAAAAATGCATAGCTAAGGTACTAACCACCTGGAGATAGCCTAGGAAGCCAGCCCTTATCCACTTCCATTGATCAAAGGATTATACAACCTTTTTGTGCATCTCTACACAAAATCTGGAATAACTGAGGCACATGACCTGGAATCATCCAGAGATGTATAGATAGAGAAAATTGCCTCGGCTCATCTTCCACAATCTCTCTGAAATGGCAGTGGAGCACTAGGGTTTTGCAAGGTTGTTCGCCAACACTGTAGGACTTCATGTAAGTAGGGTTTTCTGCAGTTTTGAAAACATTTTCACATACGATTTCTAATAAGATGATCAAAACAATGCAAAAAGATAAGCAGGGCATGCTTCTTTCTTCTCTTAGAGAGGAGGCTGGGAAAATTGCAATGAATTAGCCAAGAATCCTGCATCTTCTAATTGACGAGACAAGATCAGAACTCACACTTGACTCTAAAATCTTAGTCAGGCAGCTTGTCTTTTGCTTCAACCACTTCTAAGACATTTATTGCATCCTTCTGTTGACCAAGAGTCAAATTTTCATGAACATACCTTCTTGTTACTAAGTAGGTCATTACAGTAAGCAAAACGCCATTTCCCCCAGAGGAGTAAAATGAGAACTTTTATTTTAAAGACTTAATAACATTTTTAAATGGAAAAGCAAACATTGGGGGAATATATTGTTGTTGTTCAGTCACTCAGTCGTGTCCAACTCTTTGTGACCCCATGGACTGAAGCACTCCAAGGTTCCCTGTCCTTCACCATCTCCTGGAGCTTGCTCAAAGTCATGTCCATTGGTGATGCCATCCAACCATCTTGTCCTTTGTTTTCCCCTTCTCCTGCCTTCAATCTTCCCCAGCATCAAGATCTTTTCTAATGAGTCGGCTCTTTACTTCAGGTGGCCAAAGTATTGGAGCTTCAGCTTCAGCATCAGTCCTTCCAATCAATATTCAGGATTGATATCCTTTAGGATTGATATACACTAGGTAAATTTGGAATAATTTTCCCATAGAAATGCAATATCCTTGAAATGTTTTAGTGATCTATTGTTGGTCAGTCTCTAAGTCATGTCTGACTCTTTGCAACCCCATATCTCAAGCTAAACATTAAATTGATATATCATGCCAGCTTTATTGGAGAAGGCAATGGCAACCCACTCCAATACTCTTGCCTGGAAAATCCCATGGACGGAGTAGCCTGGTAGGTTGCAGTCCATGGTGTCACTCAGAGTCGGACACAACTGAGTGACTTCACTTTCTCTTTTCACTTTCATGCATTGGAGAAGGAAATGGCAACCCACTCCAGTGTTCTTGCCTGGAGAATCCCAGGGACAGGGGAGCCTGGTGGGCTGCCATCTCTGGGGTTGCACAGAGTCAGACACGACTGAAGCGACTTAGCAGCAGCAGCAGCCAGCTTTATTAACTGAATGTTGACAGAGAATATATATTTTAAACTCTATAAATGAACATTTGAAGTCCACAGGGCAACAGAAAAATAAAACTTCATTCTCTTCAAACTTGTCACTTTCATTCATTGGTTAAATCAATAGATAGTGAGAAATTGTTACATGCTAAGAACGATGTAAAGTTGTAAAGATATAATTCTGAATCAGACACAGGCTAAACAGTGTAGAGAGATAAAAATAACAGGGAAACAAATAATTAAAGATAGTGCTATGGAACAATCCAAATGCTAAGATAAAGAATAAATTGGGTGAGAGATCTATTTCAGATATGGTGGATAAGGTAGATGTTTAAGCTGAGAACTTAAAGGTGACAGACATGGGAAGAGTAAGTAAAATTTGTCTCAGGCAGAAAAAAAAAGAACCCAAAAAACAAATGCAAAGCTTCTAAGTTAGATAATAAATTAATGAGATTCAGACAGTGACGGGTGTCCAGTGTGCCTGGAGTCAGAAAGCAAGAGGAAGAATCTCAGAGGCCTAGCTTAGTGTTGTTAGAGGAGGTCAGATTATGCAAAGTCTTTCATAAAGGAATTTTCTTTTATGAACCTGGATGCTATTGGAGTTTTTTAGGTAGAGGGAGTGACATGGTATGACTTAGATTGTAATATGATATCTCTGGCTGCTGCATAATAAAAAGAAAAGCCTAGATACGAAGTTGGGACAATATTAGAAGCAAGGAGACCAATGGGGGAAAAAAAAAAAGACCTTTTATTCCCTGGTTGTCTCCTTTTAGTTAATGATGGCTTGGAATAAGATGGTGGATGCAACAAAGATGAATATAAATAGATAAAGGTGAGATATATTTTGGAGGTATAATTCAACAAAAAATTGGTGATGGATTCCTATATTGGTGGTAAAGGAGAGGGAGAAATAAGAAATGAGTCCTGGATTTTTTATTTTGAGAAAATGGACAGGGAATAGTGTTATTTAAATTGGAGAGGATTGGAGGAGGAACAGTAAGGGGAGAAGGGTGAAATTTGGAGATCATGTGTGGATATTTGAACTATGCTCCTAAGGAGAAAAGAGCCTAAGTTGTCTTTAGATCCAGTCTTCTGGTGAGAAGGAACTACGGATGCAGACTTGCTGAGAACGGAAATGTCACTGCATGAAGACGACATGGCTGAGAAGTAAGAAGGGGTCAGTGTGATACAAGGATGAGGTTTATAAAGCTTCACAGACTGGTGAGAGCTTTGCTTTTACTCTGAATCATATCATAAGTAATTGGAAGGATTCCACTAGGGGTGAGACCTGAACTGGCTAATTTTCAAATTCTCACCTTGGTTGCTGGATTGAGAAGAGTAAGTCAGGGTCAAGGGCAGAAATGTTTTTATGACCAAGTAGGCAAAAACTGATGGCCATTTTGACCACGTTGGTGGCAGAGAAGCCTGTAAAATTGTAAGAAATGGTTGGCTTTTGGCTATTTTTCAAAGTTCTGGTCTACTGGTGACACCTAGACTATGAGATGTGAAAAAAGAAGGGAGACATCAGATCTGACTCAACAGATCTTAGACTTGAACAGCTAGAAAAATGGAGCTGCCAAAACTGGCTGAAGCAGCTTGGGGATGTAGCTGAACAGTTTGCATGTGGACATGTTACATTTGAGCTGCTCATTGGATGCAAAATGAAGATGGTCTTGGAATGCAGGGATACCAAGGAATTAATGGCAATAGAGAAGAAGTACAAATATTGAGCTCCAAAAATCCCCAGTGTTAAGAGGTAGGGGAAGAGGAGGAAGAATTTCTGTTTCAGGAAGACTGAAAAAGAATGGCCTTTGAGGTCGAAAGAAAATATCCAAAAGAGTATTTAGATAGGATGTACAGGAAAAAAAAAAAAAAAGGTATTTCAAAGTGGAGGCAAGATTGATCAATTATGTCTAATGCTTCTGACAGATAAAGAAATATAGGAACATCAAGTGGACCGCTAGATTTAGCAATATCTACATCTCCAGTGATTTTGACAAAGGCAGCTTCAGTGACGTGATGAAGGTGAAGGTCTGATTGCATGTGTTCTGGAAAGAATGAGAGGAGTTTCTTTCTGGGCATCTGTACAGGGGAGCAGAGAAATGAGCTGGTAAACGGGAGAAGTAGCATCAAGAGATCTTTTTTTAAAAATGAGAGAAATGAGGTTATTTTAAAACTTTGAGGGAACGATGCTGTAGATAGGGAAAAAAAAAAACTGACGGTACTGACAAAAAGAATTTTAGTGGATCCTAAACATGAAAACTAGATTGTAATAGATGATGGAGTGAATAAAAAGAAAATTCCAGGCAGTCAGCATAGCCTTCTTTTCCCCTCAAAGTTTGCATATGAAAGAGAAGAGGAAGAGGGAAGGTTATCTTTTCCAAAGAATTAGAAATACCATAAGCTGTTTGTGTACCACTGGAAACAGACAAGGAGAGAATAATTTAATATTAGAGTGGAAGGAAGGGATAACTGAAAGAAAGATGCCCTTGAGACAGCAAGAGACTGTAGAATCCAAATCACAAACTTACTTTCTTATGCTCTTGATTTAACAAAAAAGATGTACTGGTGCTAATATATGCATAGCTTCCTTAGGACAAGAATATGCAAAATGTATTTTTTTGTTTCCTAAGATAGGCACTAAAAATCTGGTTATTACTTGGTGGACATTTAGATGATATTTCACTGAGATGTTCGTTTTCCCTTAGATGAAAAATTGCATCAACTTGCATTTTGTATATCATTAAGCAAATAGCTGCTTTATTGTCTAGGCCTTTTTATGTATTTGTTATAAAAAGCTTCTGCTACACATAATTAGATTCTGGATTAATAATCCTTGGTTCATGACACATTTCCATTATGGGACCACAGATAGCCTTCTTTATATCTATCCATCTATTCATTCATTTGCTCTAATAAAGTAAACACCCACTTAAACAATTAAACAGCACAACCTTGATAACTTACTCTGCTATATGGTCTCCCTCATCCTATTTGCCTGATTTACCCACCCAAAATAACCATGATTCCGAGACCTTTTTAAGTTATTGCATAGCTTTATTTGAATATTGTTTTAGCTCAAATTTACTCTTTTAATAAAGACATTGAAATTTAAAATTTTTCATTTGTTTTGAACATGCTATTATCTTTTGATGCTTTTTCACTTGTGTATTTCTAAAATCTATTCTTACTATCGTGTCTTGCTATAGATCATTCATTTTAACTGCTGTGTGATATTCCCATTGCTTAGGAACTAGCTGATTCATCTGCTGCTCTGTTGGCAGTAGGCATTTTGCTTGTTTCCAAGATTGTGTTTCTGTGAATATTCTGGCCCAAATTCCCTGCTGTAAATGTGCAAGAGTTGCTTTTGCATATATATCCAAGAGTGGATTTTTCTGGATCTTAGTGTAAGTGGGAGTTCAATTTGATGAGATAATGCCAAACTGTTTTCTGTGGTGGTTTTACAAATTCAAACCCATTTACAGTGAATATGAGATTCAGGATCCACAAACCTTTCAACACTTTAGAAAAGAAATGGTATTTTAATGTGAAATGACTTGTATTTTTCTGATTTCTACTCTGATTGAACATCTTTTCAAAATTTTATTGCTCACAAGAATTTTCCTTCTATGAATAGCATTTTCATCTTTTGCTCATATTTTTTGTTGTTTAGGTACTGTTCTTATTTGTTTATTTGATGGCTTTAATATTTAAAAAGTAGAGCTGGATTCATAGAAGATTCACAGCATAAATGAGGCACTAATCTTTAATGTTATCTAAGTAAAGCTCTATACTTGTTTGCTTTCTCAGCAGTATCAAGAGACATCTGTTCCTTCTTTAATATGCAGGAAGGCTAGTTTTTCTATATTTTGTAGGTGACAAGAGAGAATTAGAGATTTCTTTACATATTACACCAAGATTCATTGTTGTTATCATACATCTTAAATATTTTAAGTCTCTTGTTTTGGGGAGACATTAATAGTGTTTTATGAGATGTAGCTGTGTGCACGGATTTAGGTGACTGAAAACCCAGAAAACTTTCAAGTGCATAGCTCAGAAGGCAATATGGAAAACAGGAGTTGACTCTTTTCAGTATCTACAAAACAGCTTAAGTGTTTTTTCCTGGGTGTGACAGCAAGTTGGACACTTTTACTAGAGAACAAATTAAAAAGTGATATTTTTGTCCAGGTCTCTAAAGCTATAGTAAAGAGTGGGAAATTGTCTAAGACCTTGTTAATTGCTTTCTCACTTTCCAAGCAAGTTAGATTCATTAGTAAGATGGGAGTATTCCTATGAATTTGATCCTGGTGGTCTTGGTTCCTTTCAAAACTGTTGAAGATCCCTTTGTCCTAGGAAATGTCCACTGTGTTGGGGGAATTAAAAACTATTTCCTTATTATCAAGGAAGTAAGATTTTAAAATAAAAGATTCCTTTATGTTACACAAATGCATATAAAATTATGAGAAGTCCTTCCAAGATCAAAATTATCTGGTTTCTATGTAATTATACTCTTAGGAAAGTTGATTTGAACATCCTAAACTGCAGTGTTAGAGGAAGCGTCTCTAAGAATTATTTTTAATTGCATAGCGACCGTTGTTTATTGAGAACCGATTTATTGAAAATCTATTACATTTAAGGCCTAAAATTTGTTCAGGAAGAGGATACAAATATAAATAAAACATGAATTCTACTTTAATCAGGAAATATTTTTAGCTTAGCTAATGTAACAAATGAATCCCAAAATTGTTTTCCTTTGGGGAGATTTTAAAGCCACTACTAGGGTGATAACTGGGAACACAATCAAACACAGTTATTCACCACCTAGTATGTGAAAAACACTGTGCTTGTTTGGGATTTCCAAGAGAAGTAAGATTCACCTTTGCTGTTAAGGAGAGAAAAGACTCAGGCTGTAATAAGAAGAGCAAATGCATACAAAGAGCCGCAGGAATATAGTTTAGAAACTACTCATGAAAACAAAACAAGAAGAATAGGCATGTTATGTACTAGATAGAAAATTATATGTATGTTATTAATGGTGGATTTACTATTTAATGACATCATTAACATAGTAAATCTAGAATACGTCTAGTAGATCAACACAGGGAGGTTATAATTCTGGCTCTGGAATATAACATTTAACCTCTGTGAGCTCAGTTTCCATATCCATAAAATTCTCTTAAAATATCATTCCTGGAGAATATTATGAAGATTGAATGAAAGAGCATATGGGAAGAATTTAGTACCCTGCTTGGCACATGCAGGCATGCCTGCTTAGTCGCTCATTTGTGTCCGACTCTTTGTGACCTCATGAACTATAGCCCATTAGGCTCCTCTGTCCATGGGATTCTCCAGGTAACAAATCTGGAGTGGGTTGCCATGCCTTCTTCCAGGGGTATTCCCGACCTGGGGATCAAACCTGTATCTCTTGCATCTCTTGGATTGCAGGTGGATTCTTTACCATTGAGCCACCAGGGTAGCCCACTGGCACATAGTAGGCCTTAAATAAATACTAGTATGTTTGCTTATTGTTCTTTGGGAACAGCCCCATTGCTTGGGAGCCGTTCCACACATACATGCCCCTTGATTCATCCACTCTCCATCCCCACTGCCAGTCTCCATCCCTGCTGCCACATCCCTTGTCCAGGACACTGTCATCTGTCACCTGACTTAGTACAGCAGCCTCTTAGAAGAGATTTCTTCAGCTGGTTGTGTGTGTGTATGTTAGTCGCTCAGGTATGTCCAACTCCTTGTAATCCCATGGACTGCAGCCCTCCAGGCTCCTTTATCCATGAATTTCCCCGACAAGGTTATTAGAGTGGGTTGCCATTCCCTTCTCTAGGGGGATCTTCCCAACCCAAGGATTGAACATGGGTCTCCTGCATTGAAGGTAGATTCTTTACTGCCTGAGCCACCAGGGAAACCTTCTGCTCTTGCTTCCCTATAATTCAGTGTCCATACAAATGCCAGAGTGATTCAGAGCATGTATTTTCCTTACATCAAACTTTTCAGTGGTCTCTCAGTGATTAAGGAATACAAATCAAACTTCTTACTATAGCCTGTAAACAGAGGCAGAACTGGACTGCCTATCAGAGGGAAAAATCTTGGGGGAAAAAACCAGGACAAATGATTAACCTCTGTATTCATTTGCTCCGGCTGCCATAACAGAGTGCCATGGACAGAGTGGCTTCAATAACAGCAAATTCATTTTTTTTCACAATTCCAGAAGCTAGAAACCCAAGATCAATGTATCAGCAGGTTGATTCCTTCTAAGCTCTTTCCCCTTGGCTTGTACATGGCTGTCTTCTCTTTGTATCTTCACATAGTTTTTCTTCTGTGTGGTTCTGTGTTCTACTTCCTCTTCTTACAAGGACACCAGTCATATTAAATTCAGGCCCAGCCTAATGACCTCATTTTAAGTTTATTCCCCTTGTAAAGACCCTATCTCAAAATATAATCACATTCTGAAGTTCTAGATGCTCAACATATGATTTTAAGAGAATATAATTCAGCTCATAACAATCTCTTTCCCTGGGATTTCTACAAGTTTAAGACAGTGAACTTAACATATAAATAAGTTGCTTAAAAGATACCACTTTCAGAATATGGATAGCGAAGGAGGTGTTCTGTCCGAGTTTTTCCCCTTGAAGTTCTCTTACCTGAAATGCATTTTCTCAGTTTTTCCAGTGTCTTGGGATCATTCTTCAGCTCTGTTTGAAAGTTACTGCTTTGGAGATTGGGACGACATTGTAAATCAGCTATGTGCTGTGTGCTTAGTCGCTCAGTCATGTCTGACTCTTTGCGACTCCTCTGTCCATGGAGATTCTCGAGGGAAGAATACTGGAGTGGGTTGCCATGTCCTCCTCCAGGGGATCCTCCCAACATGGATCGAACTCAGGTCTCCTGCATTGCAGGTGGATTCTTTACCATCTGGGCCACCAGGGAAGCCCACTGTACAGGAAATCAACTATACCTTAATAGAAAAATAGAATTTAGAAATTAAAAATAAGTCACTGCATTGAAAAGTGGCTAAAAAATCTACAGTGGCTTTCCCAGACTATTACCAGCCTGTTTTGTTTCTCTTATGAATGATAGAATTCTTTCATTTAATTCATTTCCTTATTATTTATTCTTTGACTCCCCCAATAGCGTGTTAAGTACCCGAGGCAGGAAACTTCTGATTTACCACTGTAACACCAGAGCCTAGCTTGGAATGGGGTACGTCAGGTGCTCACTCAATAAATGTTGAATGAATGGGTGTCCAAATGCAATTTTTTACCAGTTATATATTTTTAGGCTCTCATTCAATCTCAAAGACCTTTCCTATCGTGTAAAGTAAATACTCAATAATGTCAAATAATCAAGGTTGTAATTCTGAACATGAAGCATTTTTCAAGAATCATTGAAAAAGTAACAATGTTATGTCAGAATTTGAAAAGATTCATTATCATGGAACCATTATAACTTTAAGAATTAGCATAAACCCACTCACCTTAAAATAAATGTATAAGGAAAAATATTATTGGCTTAATCCCTCCCTTTCCTACCTTTCCTGCATGTCAATAGAACACCTATAGTATTAATGTTTTGCAGGACATAGTTAGCTAAATAAATACTGTTCTAGGAAACAGATAAACATTTTCTGCGAACTAAAGTGAATAGCGTCACCTAGGAACTTGTTAGAAATGTAAATTTTCAAGCCCTACTTTAGACCTACTTTACAGCAAGTCTGAGGTAGGCTCCAGCCATGTGTGCTTTAATAAACCTTCTGGGTGGTTCTGATCCAGTTCAAGTTTGAGAACCAGTTTCCTAAATCAATCTTCAAAGTAACTGAATTTCTCAAGATTCTCATCGAACAGTCTCATTGTCAAGATCTACTCAGCCTTAATTGTTCTGGGTAACTTACTCTTTGTCTTGACTTGCACTGAAGTAATGTTTTTAACACTTTAGCAATTGTCCTTAAGAAACTAGCGGAGTGATTTCTCTCACTTTTGAGTTTTTTTGAATGAAATCTCCATCTACTAGGGTTTGACACACATTCTTTGCTTCCTGGATTACCTGTCTATTCCTGAAGCACTTTGGCTTTCATAAGCTTATTACTATCATATTTTTGTTGTTGCTGTTTTCAATTTCTCAGTCAACTTCTCACACTTATTCTGTTTTTTTGGTTACTTTTTAAAAAATGAAAAAAATTTTAAACATTTTAGAAAATGTTATTTTTACAAAATGAAAACTCGTGGCAGATCAGTGTGATTTATACGTTTTCTCTCACTGTACTTCCAAAAGATATATTTTTCTTAGGATACTTATTCAAGAAAGAATTTTCTTTCTCCTTCAGACTACTTTTCTTTCTGTGGTTCAGTTTTCACCATGTAGAGGGAGAAATACTCTCACTTGTTTCATGAAGATAACTTTAGACCTAGAACATAAAGCTTTTCCAATTGCTCTGTGTCCTTTTTGGCATAAATCCAATTGCCTACCCAGTATTCAAGAGAAACAGTCCATCTTGATAACAGATGTTGTTCTTTCCAGTATGGAATAGGTAGCCCCTGGCCATCCAGTGTTATAAACTATCATATAAGAAATGATGTTCAAGAGTGCAGCAATTTAAAATTTTTATTAGTAATTAACATTGCTACTATGTACAATAATAATTACTATCATTATTGAGCATGTTATGTTCTGGAGACTGGAACAAGTGATTTACATGTATTATTTCAGCTAATACCCATTAAAACCCCCTCTGTATCTGATGATATATGACTTGACCAAGATCATACAATTAGAAACTATTAGAGCTGAATCTGAGCTCCGGAATTTCTCATTTTAAGCAACATGCTAAACCTGGATTGCAGCAGTTTCCTCTGTCTATAATCTGTGTCAACCCTATTGTCATGATGCTCCCATATTTTGCTTCTGCCAAACACACCCATACACTTGTTCCTGAAACAGTCTTATTTAGATGTAGGAAAGAATCTCAATAGCAAAGAAAAGCTAATACTTGATAAATACTTTCATGAAACTGTAACTGTGTTCAGGGTTTCATAGGAGAAATTTCCTCTGATTCCCATCAATAGTCTTGTCTGATAGGTAAGGTTGCTGTCATTGAGGAGTTAAGTAACATGCCCAAGATCACAGAACAAGTAGAAGCCAGAACATACATGGGTTTGACTTTTAGGAGAGCTTGTTTTTGATCCTAATTACCAGTGGATGATCTTCCTATTGTTAAAAGTCACCTCAATCATTTTTGTGTTTATTTACCAATATCCTCAACTCACTGAAAATGCGTTCCTTATAGCCATTATGGTTTTTCTCTACCTCACTCTTGTGGTTAAGTTCCCTCTTTTTAACAGCTCACTTCTTTACTAAAAGCCAATCAGATGATGGGCTATAAAAAAAATCACAAAGGCTAAAAGCTTTTGTTCCCTGCACTGCCTGTTGTAACAGTGCCCAGGGGTGATGTATCTTTGAAGAACGAAGAATCGCAGTAAGTAATTGGGGTTTCTTTTTGTCCTGTAAGTAAATATTGCTTTCTAGTTTTGTTGTTCTTTTGTCTACATTTTTTTTGGAGAGATACATAATCTTACTGAAAACATAAGATGCTTGTAAAAACATGATTTATCTGTCTTTACTTTTTAATAATCAAATCCTCCTTACCTGTAGGATTGGTAATTATCCTTTCACACTTGTTTAATTCATGCCTACTAGGTCCCGTTACAGAAGTGAAAACTGACATATATGTCACTAGCTTTGGACCTGTTTCTGATGTTGAAATGGTAGGTATTTGGAAAATTAAATGTACTTTTTGAGGTTTGGAGAAAATATGCAGAAAAGAGGGCAATTAACATTTATCTTATAATAGATTACAGAGCTAGAAAGTGAAAGAACAGCCTAAAAAGTTTTAAAATGTGAGACATTTAATTTGCATTTCAGCTGTAATATTTGAGATTTTTTTCTGGTTTGGAGTCATTCTCAACAAAGAAAAGAACGTTCTGTCCCCACAATACAATGTTGTATGTAATATTTTTTCCCTTAGAAAATTATTGCGGAGGAGAAAATTAGAGAGTGTAATTAGTTTTGGTATGAAACTATCTTATAGTCCTAATTGCATTTAGAATTCCTTGTTGGCCCACTTGCTCACCACCCCTCCTCCCACTTCCATAGAACATCAAGCCCTGGTCAGGATAAATTCAGTTTTGCTTTCTAATATTAAATATTTTCAGTTTTCAGGTCAAAGAAATGACCCTAGGTGAACGTTAATAAATTCTGTGAATATAAGATTTCTCTTTTACATACTTTACATACTATACTTTGTCTTAAAGAGATGCCTACAATTTTATGATTAATTATGCAATGTTATTTGTTACATGTTAACTAATTTTGTCACTTGATTTAAAACAAAGTACAACTGTAATTACTGGTGGCTGGCAGTTTTATTAAATTAGAGTAATTTTTCTTAAATGATTAACATGTATGATAATTTATTTATCTAACAAATGTAGAAGATTAACGTATCAGATGGACATAACATGTTTTAATTGCTGACACTCCTTTTGCTCCATTGATTAAAAAAAAAATTGCTTCTATTTGTTTTTATCTGGGGTAGTCTTTTCTGAGGGCCAATCTAGAATTTAATGCATTTTTCTGCATATTTATGTGTAATCATCTGTGATTGAATATGTCACAAACTAACTTCCCTAGGAATACACAATGGATGTGTTCTTCAGACAGACATGGATTGACAAAAGACTAAAATATGATGGCCCGATTGAAATTTTGAGATTGAACAATATGATGGTAACAAAAGTATGGACTCCTGATACTTTCTTCAGGAATGGAAAGAAATCTGTCTCACATAATATGACAGCTCCAAATAAACTTTTTAGAATTATGAGAAATGGCACAATTTTATACACAATGAGGTAGTCATTTTTTAAATTTTTTAAACTGCTTTTTCTTTCTTCCCTTCCTTCCTTCCTGTCTTTCTTTTTTCCTTTCTTTCTTCCTTCTTCCTCACTGAGGAATCTATGAAAAATTTTTTTAAGTTTTGATTTTATTTAATTGCCTTTTTTTGATCATAGACTCACCATAAGTGCAGAATGTCCCATGAGATTGGTGGACTTTCCCATGGATGGCCATGCCTGCCCTTTGAAATTTGGGAGTTGTAAGTTACAATCAGATTGTGGTTAGGATTTATGATTACCTTATGCAAGCTGATGTTTTTGTATGTTCATGATTTTCCATAGTCTACCATTTAAATCACTGTCCATGACAATGATTTGTCCAAGGTTTGACTTTTAAGAGACAGTTTATTACCTAATATATTTAAATTAAGAGGTAAAAACAACCCCTTTTCCCTCACCAGAAGCAAACATTATTTCTATTTGCTACCTAGATAGCCTAGGTAGATTGAGTCACAGTTACTAGGTTGGTGATCAGTGGTGAAATTTAGGGACCACTGAACTCCTTGTGTCGGTAGTGTATCAGAGAAAGAGTAAATGATTTTTTTCATTTTTAAAATTGAACAGCTTCTGTTACAAGCAGAAACCTTAATGGCAGACTTGATAAAAGAAAAAGAAGGTTCAGGGCTTCCTGACATGACATGGGTTAGAATAACATAAGCAGCACTATTAGTATAAAAATGGCTGAAGCATGACCAACACAGATTAGGAGGGATGGTCTATATGTAGGCAGAACAAGATAGTATAGTACCTTATGGACTACACTAATTAGTTTGGATATTGTTCTAAGTGCTATTGGATGCCTTTGGAAGGTTTTATTAAGGGTGGTTGAGAAAGGACTTTACCTAGATTAGAGCTATCTTGAGTGAAATTTAAATTATGATAGTACAAATAGTTTTCAATTCTGGCCCCAGTAAGATCACGCTTTCTGTTCATTCTAGGGAAAATGGATTGTAGAAACACAGAAGAGCTGGAGGCTGTGTCTTAATAGATGGATGGTGGTGACATAGACTATAGATTATAGTATCAGAGGAGGTGTAAGACACGTGGATTTGGGATATTTTGTGGTGGTGAAGGCAAAAGGATGAAACGAATGGGTAGGAACAGAATAAGGAATCTCTTTTACCCAAGCTCCCCTCTCAGAGATGTCAGCAAAATGTGCTTGCCTCTTCTCACGTCTGCCTCAAATATTTGACTCAATCAGAATCTACCAAAAATAGATGCTGACTTTTACTATTGCTTCAGATTCTCAGTCACAATGATTGTGAAACTGTTGCCTGCTGTTATTATTGCTTATTGCTTAACTTAATGAGTCTTGGCAGTCACCATTCTTTTTATAACCCTCAGTAATCACAATATTCAAGTCGGGTTAACTTGAAACTAGAGTGAGTCCTTTGCTCTCCAACCAGTGATTTGATGAGAAAAGATAAAAACAGAAAAATACACGGACAGAAAGGATACCTGACTTAAAACATCAGGGACAGGGTCTTAGCATTCTGAGGCTTTAAATGTATGATTTATTCATGAATATACTTCAGAAGATAAACCTTGAGACCTGATTGCACACCACTAAATGACAACACAAGCCTTATAGCTTGTTTTGCAAAGTCCTTTGTAGAGATAGTCTTCCTAGGTACTAACCCGTTTGCAGAATTAAACATTTTCACTGAAGGCCTACTGTGCTCTAGCCATTTTAGGAATCTTTGCAGAGGGCAGCACACAATTCATCTTGGTTCTTTTGAACTCATTTGTGTGTGAGCCAAGCTATCTGTTCTGGGTAGGCTGGTAAGCAAGCAGCTGGTCTCCATGTGCACTGAACACCAAACAATAGAAAATGGGCTTGAATTGCCGCCGGGAGGGATTTGCTGAAGATGGAAGGGGAAATGTTCTGATTGTGAGAGTTTAAAGGTAGAGGAATTGGTTGTGTAAGTACATTCCCTGGAGAGCTTTACAAACTGCATAGCCAGTTGTTACCCGCAGAATGGTTCCTGAACAGCATGGGTATTGCCCAGAGGCAGAGTCTGGAATAGGTGACCCATGGAGAGCACTTCCAAAGTAGGATTTGCTTTTTGTTTTTGTTGTTGTATTGTTATAGGCAGCATCTGGTATGTTTCTAATTGAGAGAGCTGCATGAGGAAGGAAGATGTCCGTAATAGTCAAGTATTAGAAGTGAGCTAGAAGGGAAAGGAATAGCAGTTGGATAGTACTTTGGGTGGGGGATATTCTGCTTTTCACCTGTTTATCCTATTAGTATGGAAACATATCCAAGGGCACTGATGCATAGATCTCATTTTAGTTGCCTTAGTTTTAGTCTCTTGTCCTGTAAACCTTTGGCATAAAAATGAGAAATATGCCCAGTTGCAAGACTGCTTATTTAATCTCTACAGTTTTCTCAATCTTAAACATGTTTGAATAAATCATAATGATTCTTGTTTTCATTTATTCCATCTTTCTTGAACATGTGTAATATTCTTAATCACTGACTGTCAGTACAGATGGAAAAGGAGCCCTGACTCTAACCACCTTCTCTGCTGTCCTCCAGATGCCTATCCGAAGAGTGAGATGATTTATACCTGGACGAAAGGTCCTGAGAAATCAGTAGAAGTTCCAAAGGAGTCTTCCAGCTTAGTTCAGTATGACTTGATTGGGCAAACCGTATCAAGTGAAACTATCAAATCCATCACGGGTGAGACATTCAGTAATTTAAACCAATGTGCAACTTGGTACTAGTTTCTTCATTGAAATATCTTGTGTTTTCAGGGTCCAGATAAAAGTTTCCAGAAATAGAGTTGATGCATAGCTCACAGCTGAGAATTCTCTTTCTTTATGTTTAAATCTTGTTTTAGTTTAAAATAAATTCTGAGTTGGTGAGATGCAAGAAATGAGCTGGTTTTCTTTTTCAGAAAAAAAGTCAATGATCAAATATATCAAAACTATTTTCAACAGAATTCTCAGGTAGGAAATCTGATCATTGATTTTTTGAACACTGAATTTTCTGTGTTTTAGTACTTTCCCCAAATCTATTTTTTTTCATCCAGAAAAAAAACAATTTTTGTGGTGCTACTTACTTTATCCTTTTTTCAAAAGTAAAGGCAAAATATAAAATTTAATTATAAAATATTATAAAGGCATATATTAAAGCTATCATGTGAGTAGATGGATGATTATTATTGAGGATTCTTAGTCTGTATTTGTTTTGGGGATGTGAATGGAAAGAATCATAGGACTTAGTTTTTGTCATATTCAGTGGGAGAAAAATAGCTGATTATTGCTTGTTCTTAAACTATTCCTTATGTATGTGTATCACCAGGAAAAATATTTTTTGAAAACATTTATTTTCCAGCCTGTAAGTGGTATTAAAAACAAGTTTTGGGAAGATTTGAGTCTTCAGTCTGAGGATAAGGCTACTGCTTCCTGAGTTACTTTCTTAACATGTTACTTTCAGATGTAATATTAAAAATTTTATCAAGAGCTACAAGAAATCTTATGATATATTTACTTACTATCTTTTTTAGGTTTTTGTCTAAATGCTAATAAAACATACCTGAACTCAGGGATGTTATGGATGGGTCTATATTTTATTTATTTTCACATATATCACATTTAGAAAGAAAATTTTTTCCTGAAACTAAAACAGTAAGGAACCTTTCTCTAAGTGTATATGTATATACAATGTATAGCTGTGTATTACAATTCTTTCTAAAATGTGGCTTTATATTTTCATACAGGTGTGTGTATTTTCATGTTTTTTTCCTAGTGATTTTCCATAAAATTAACTCTAAATTCTGCTCTTAAAAATGTTGAAAATGAAGTCTAATTGCTTTTGCAGTGTTAGATCTTTAAAATAGAAAGCACTGTAAGAATTTTTATAAAATTATAGCCCAACTTACTAAATTGCTTAATCACGATATAACAACAGAAATGTTTTTCTATGTAATGATGCTCAGTATTGTTTTCCCCTTGTTGGGAACTTCATATTTCTCAATGCTTGTACTGTCATGCAGAGCAAATACTTTCTTTGCCTAGAATACGGTTTGTTAGTTTGAAATATGATTATAAAACCATTGAATATTTGCTCACAGAACATTAATATAACCATTTTCCTCATGCTTCGTTCACAGGTGAATATATTGTTATGACGGTTTACTTTCACCTCAGACGGAAGATGGGTTATTTTATGATTCAAACATACATCCCATGTATTATGACAGTAATTCTTTCTCAAGTTTCATTCTGGATAAATAAGGAATCAGTTCCAGCTAGGACTGTATTTGGTAATTATAATTCATTTCTTGGTTATTTTTGTCCATATTACATTTTGATTGTGATTCATGGGACTAGCCTTTAGATATTATCTCTGAGAAAATATTAAACAGTAATATATCTGGCTGTGCTAAGTAAAGAATCACATAAGATTTCATTTTCATCAGCTAATACAAAGTAATAAAGCTTGAGAGGATAAGTGCATTCCATTCCTTCCTTTGGGTCCCCATCAGATTTCCTTTATTGTGAACTGGCAGGTGAAGACCAAGTGTAAATCTGGATACAATTTCACTGTGGGTGATATTCTTGGGTGCCTAGTTTAATGCTGTGTAATTGAATTAAAATCATGTCTAGGTGTTAAAATGAAATGCACTGGGAGCTTAAAATAAAAGTCATGGATGAATGAATATGAAAGCCTTAGAAATATTTGCCTTTTAATGAAGAGGAACAAAAGGTTCAAATGCATTGAATTGAAAGTATTATATGCTTAGTTTGTTAACTCGTTGTAGTCTATCTACACAGTATTTTCTGAATATGCCACATTTTTTCTTTTTGTTTATATACTAGCTTCCTATATATCATTCATCATTGTATCAAATCCAGAACACTTGAGTTTTAATTTTTTTTTGTTAATAAGCCTTTGCATATCAGCCATGCTTTTGGCTGATTGTACAATATTACAATTAGTTATAATGATATTTAATTTAATATCTCTCTATTCTTTTTCTATTGATTGTGAGTGGAAAAGGCATTCAGTTGTAGGACAAAAAAGAAAATGATCAGAATTGCTCTGGAATGGAGGTATAGTCCCCATGAGAGATGCCAACTTCCCATTGCTTTTTTCTCTTTGGTAGAAAGTCAGACTGAAGCCATGATATAATACCCCTCATCACACAAAAGCTGAAAGAATGCTGGTAAGGAGTAACTGAAGAGCATGGGAACTTCTTACCCGACCCCGATCCATTGAGATGCTGAGGGCCATCTTAGTGTTCTCAGGTGACCTGAATGTGGGGACATATTCCATGGACACCCCCACCGCTTTAAGCTTAGGTTCACTCAAGAAGGTTTTGGAATCCTACTGGGGAAACTCTTAGAGGAGGGTTAGTGCTCCGGGCAGAGTGTGAACCAAGAAGGCATTGAGCAGGTGTAGTGGGACTGTCTACTTCACAGAGTTGCGAGGGTTCAATTAAAGAATAACTGCACATTGCAAGTGTTGAAAAAGTTCAGCTATTGAAAACAGATGGGAAAATGAAAGAGAGAAAACAACGTAGTGAAGTTTATTTTCCAGTAGGTCAGGTTTTAAAACCCACTTCTGCCACTTATATTCTCCATCCATAAAACTGTGATAACACGTCTCTCCTTCCTAAACTAGTGAAGGTTTAGAATAATGTGTGGTACTCATTACAGGGTATACAGCACAGTAGGCACATATTGTTACTCCCAGATATTCTATTATACAGGGGAGAATAATTTTGCTTTGACTTTGTTGCCTTAATTATTAACTGTTTTTAAAAGAAAACATGCAACTTTCGATTATGTAATGCCAACACTCTGCTAAATTCTTTTTTTTTTTAATTGAAGTACAGTTGATTTGCAACATTGTGTTCAGTTCAGTTCAGTTGCTCAGTCGTGTCCGACTCTTTGTGACCCCATGAACCACAGCACGCTAGGACTCCCTGTCCATCACCAACTCCCAAAGTCTACCCAAACTCATGTCCATTGAGTCAGTGATGCCACCCAACCATCTCATCCTCTGTCATCCCCTTCTCCTCTTACCCTCAATCTCTCACAGCATCAGGGTCTTTTCAAATGAGTCAGCTCTTCACATGAGGTAGCCAAAGTATAGGAGTTTCAGCTTCAACATCAGCCCTTCCAATGAACACTCAGGACTGATCTTCTTTAGGATGGACTAGTTGGATCTCCTTGCAGTCCAAGGGACTCTTAAGAGTCTTCTCCAACACCACAGTTCAAAAGCATCAATTCTTTGGTTCTCAGCTTTCTTTATAGTTCAACTCTCACATACATACATGACTACTGGAAAAACCATAGCCTTGACTAAACAGACCTTGGTTGACAAAGTAATGTCTCTGCTTTTGAATATGCTATCTAGGTTGGTCATAACTTTCCTTCCAAGGAGTAAGCGTCTTAATTTCATGGCTGCATCACCATCTGCATCTGTGATTTTGGAGCCCAGAAAAATAAAGTCAGCCACTGTTTCCACTGTTTCCCCATCTATTTGCCATGAAGTGATGGGACCGGATGCCATGATCTTTGTTTTCTGAATGTTGAGATTGAAGCCAACTTTTTCACTCTCCTCTTTCACTTTCATCAAGAGGCTCTTTAGTTCTTCTTTACTTTCTTCCATAAGGGTGGTGTCATCTGCATATCTGAGGTTATTGATATTTCTCCCAGCAATCTTGATTCCAGCTTGTGCTTCTTCCAGCCCAGCATTTCTTATGATGTACTCTGCATAGAAACTAAATAAGCAGGGTGGCTATACAGCCTTGATGTACTCCTTTTCCTATTTGGAACCAGTCTATTGTTCCATGTCCAGTTCTAACTATTGCTTCCTGACCTGCATACAGGTTTCTCAAGAGGCAGGTCAGGTGCTCTGATATTCCCATCTCCTTCAGAATTTTCCGCAGTTTATCGTGATCCACACAGTCAAAAGCTTTGGCATAGTCAGTAAAGCAGAAATAGATGTTTTTCTGGTACGCTCTTGCTTTTTTGATGATCAAGCGGATGTTGGCAATTTGATCTCTGGTTCCTCTGGCATTCCTAAAACCAGCTTGAACATCTGGAATTTCACAGTTCACGTACTGCTGAAGCCTGGCTTGGAGAATTTTGAGCATTACTAGCCTGTGAGATGAGTGCTATTGTGTGGTAGTTTGAGCATTCTTTGGCGTTGCCTTTCTTTGGGATTGGAATGAAAACTGACATTTTCCAGTCCTGTGGCCATTGCTGAGTTTTCCAAATTTGCTGACATATTGAGTGTAGCACTTTTTCAAATCTTTTAGAATTTGAAATAGCTCAACTTGAATTTCATCACCTCCACTACCTTTGTTCATAGAGATGCTTCCTAAGGCCCACTTGACTTCACATTCCAGGATGTCCGGCTCTAGGTGAGTGATTGTACCATCATGATTATCTGGGTCATGATCTTTTTGTACAGTTCTTTGTGTGTTCTTGCCACCTCTTCTTATCTTCTGCTTCTGTTAGGTCCATACCATTTCTGTCCTTTATTGAGCCCATCTTTGCATGAAATGTTCCCTTGGTATCTCTGATTTTCTTGGAGAGATCTCTAGTCTTTCCCATCTTGTTGTTTTCCTCTATTTCCTTGCATTGATCTCTGAGGAAGGCTTTCTTATCTCTCCTTGCTATTCTTTGGAAATCTGCATTCAAATGGGTATATCTTTCTTTTTCTCCTTTGCTTTTCTCTTTTCTTCTCTTCACAGCTATTTGTAAGGCCTCTCCAGATAGCCATTTTCCTTTTTTGGATTTCTTTTTCTTGGAGATGGTCTTGATTCCTGTCTCCTGTACAATGTCAAGAACCTCCGTCCATAATTCATCAGGCACTCTGTCAGATATAGTCCCTTAAATCTATTTCTTACTTCCACTGTATAGTCATAAGGGATTTGATTTAGGTCATACCTGAATGGTCTAGTGGTTTTCCCACTTTCTTCAATTTAAGTCTGAATTTGGCAATAAGGAGTTCATGATCTGAGTCACAATCAGCTCCTGGTCTTGTTTTTGCTGACTGTATACAGCTTCTCCATCTTTGGCTGCAAAGAATATAATCAATCTGATTTCAGTGTTGACCATCTGGTGATGTCCATGTGTAGAGTCTTCTCTTGTATTGTTGGAAGAGGGTGTTTGCTATGACCAGTGCATTCTCTTGGCAGATCTCTATTAGCCTTTGCCCTGCTTCATTGTGTTCTCCAAGGCCAAATTTACCTGTTACTCCAGGTGTTTCTTGACTTCCTTTTTTGCATTCCACTCCCCAATAGTGAAAAGGACATCTTTTGGGAGTGTTAGTTCTAGAAGCTCTTGTAGGTCTTCATAGAACTGTTCAACTTCAGCTTCTTCAGCATTACTGGTTGGGGTATAGACTTGGATTACTGTGATATTTAGTGGTTTGCCTTGGAAATGAACAGAGGTCATTCTGTCGTTTTTGAGATTTCATCCAAGTACTGCATTTCGGACTCTTTTGTTGACCATGATGGCTACTCCATTTCTTCTAAGGGATTTCTGCCCACAGTAGTAGATATAATGGTCATCTGTGTTAAATTCACCCATTCCAGTCCATCTTAGTTCTCTGATTCCTAAAATGTTGACGTTCACTCTGCCATCTCCTGTTTGACTACTTCCAATTTGCCTTGATTCATGGAGAAGGCAATGGCACCCCACTCCAGTACTCTTGCCTGGAAAATCCCATGGACGGAGAAGCCTGGTAGGCTGCAGTCCATCGGGTCACGAAGAGTCGGACACGACTGAGCGACTTCACTTTGACTTTTCACTTTCATGCATTGGAGAAGGAAATGGCAACCCACTCCAGTATTCTTGCCTAGAGAATCCCAGGGATGGGGGAGCCTGGTGGGCTGCTGTCTATGGGATCGCACAGAGTCGGACACGACTGAAGCGACTTAGCAGCAGCAGCAGCATGGACCTAACATTCCAGGTTCCTATTCAACATTGCTCTTCACAGCATTATTACAACATTATTAAAACATTGTGTTAGTTTCAGTTATATAGCACAGTTACTCAGATATATATATGTAGCTGCTGCTAAGTTGCTTCAGTCGTGTCTGACTCTGTGTGACCCCATTGACGGCAGCCCACCAGGCTCCCCCATCCCTGGGATTCTCCAGGCAAGAACACTGGAGTGGGTTGCCATTTCCTTCTCCAATGCATGAAAGTGAAAAGTCAAGTCACTGAGTCGTGTCCAACTCTCGGCAACCCCATGGACTGCAGCCTACCAGGCTCCTCCGTCCGTGGGAGTTTCTAGGCAAGAGTACTGGAGTGGGGTGCCATTGCTTTCTCTGATATATATGTAGACATATATATAAATATATATGTACATTTTTTAAGATTCTTTTCCCTTATAGATTATTACAAAATACTGAGTATACAGTAAATCTTTTTTTTTAAATCTGTCTATTTTATGTATGTAGTGTGTATGTTAATCCCAAACTCTTAAGTTGTTCCTCCCACATCTTCTTTCCCCTTGGTAACCATAAGTTTCTTTTCTGTCTATATGCCTGTTTTTGTTTTATAAATAAGTTCATTTTTATCAGTGTTTAGATTCTACATGTAAGCGATATCCTATTAATATATAGTTTTCTTTCTCAGTCTGGTTTACTTCCACTCAGTATGATAATCTCTAGGTCTGTCTGTGTTCCTGACAAAAGATTAATTTGCTAAATGCTTGGTGTTTATTGTCTCATTAAGTGCAGTGATCACTCAGTTAACCTTGGCTGTATATATCATATATAAAGACAGCCTGACTGGGCAGCAGGTTAGGGGCTGAGAACCAGGTCAAAGTCCCTTAACTTTCCCTTGCACAAATAATATTAATGTTTCAGGAACTATCATCATCGAAAATAAAAATCACTTCCACATGTATTATCATCTCTATCCTATGCTCCTAAATAATTTCTGCAACAGAAAATATTGCCCCATTAATGCTGCCTTTGATTAAGAGGCATCCACGTCAAAAAGTGCAGACTCTGGAGCAAGATGGCTTAGGTTGTAACCTAAAGTCTACTATTTATTAGCTGTGAGCCTTCAGTGAGTTATTTCGGCCTGTTTCCTCAAGTGTTACAACAGGGTGAATTGTCACTACTGCATAAGGTTGCTGTGAGGATTCGATGAGTTTATTTGGATACAAAGGCTACCACAGTGAATACTGTTTTTAGTGTCATTGACTATTATGACAGTCCATGCTGCTATCTCTCTCGTTTTGAGACTCACTACTTGATACTATCATGTGAATGTTCTCTTTATTTTATAGTTATTGTGATTGGTTGATGAGCTTTGAATGCTTTCTTGGTTGATTACAAACTCATAGCCACTGTTCTGTCTCATTTGTCCCCCAATAATAGAATTTCCAGTGGTATGGTTGGGGGGTGGAGAGCCTTAGTTATAGCTGTGTCCATCCAATATTTCCTATCCAGATGAGCTTGCGTAAGGACATTCTGTATCATACAGTAAGGATATTGCTGCTGCTGCTGCTAAGTCGCTTCAGTCGTGTGTCCGACTGTGTGAGCCCATAGACGGCAGCTCTGGTAACACTAATAATAATGATGATAAAATTTGCCATGCACTGACAGAGATCATCTTATTTACTCTTCAGAATAACTCAGCAAGTTAGGCATTAGTAATTTTATATGGATAAGGATATAGACACAAAGAGATTAAGAAACTTGTATAAAATCATATATTGAAGTGATAAACCCAAAACAATTTCTGCCTAACTTTGAGAACTCCCTCATGTCCACTCTGCCATTCTGTCCTTATGTGGTGGGGGTGGGGGTCGAGGAGACAGTCTGGGGACCTGGGAGCTTGTGGATGACTTCAGAGCTGCTGAGTGGATGTGTACGGCTATGCGCTCTGCATACTTTGTGGGAACTCTTCCATTTGCTTCTGATTGTGCTCAGGCACCAAGATACTGGTTTGGATTGACCAGGAAAATTATGCCCAATAATGAAGTCTTCTAAGACCTAAGATGTGCCAGAACAGTAACTATTTAATTGTTTGTTGAGATTTTTGATGGTATTTTTTTAAGGAAGTTAAGTTTTAAGTATGTGGGGAGGGGGGAGTGAACAGTCTATTTCATATGAGATTCAAATAAAAAGAAATAATTCTGGGCTAGCATTTATCTGTCCCAATTCTCATTTTTCTCTTTACTCAAGAAAGAATTTGCTGAGTAAGAGATGTCACTCGAGATCACGTAAAAAGAAAAACTAATAAAAATTAGTGTAAATATAAGTAGAGTGTGCCAAATTCTTTGGAAAGGTCTATCACTAAAGATGTACGCCTCTTAAGTTTTCTAATTATTCCAGTATAGTAAAACATGAAATGTGTGTAAATGCCAGCTGGCGTATCTACATCATTACTAGTTCATTTTCTAGGAGTAGCTAGCCCAAAATTCACTCCTGTGTATTGTCTTAGCCTACTCTTAAATGTCCTCTTCCAGCTCCTGGGCCAGCCAATATGGTGCATACTCAGCATTCTAAAAACGGGGCCTGGCATCAATATCGGAACTTGTTAAAAAAGTCCCATGGTTATTAAAGCATTTTCAGGGTAGATGTGGTGACCGATGTACTGTCTTCCTAGATGCAGAAGAAGCATGGCTTCTTATCTGAGAGGTTAGCGTCTGTTTGCTGTTTTGCTGGTGTCCATTTAACCAACTACTTCACCTAGACACAGGTGTAAAAAGCCCATTCCTGTCATGCTAGTTCTTTCTTAAAATTGAACTCCAGACAGAGAAACTTTTTAATGTCTAAAGGGATGGTAATTTCAAACACTCAGCCAACTATTTATGCCAGTTACTTTCTTAATTTTGCCAACAGTCATAAAATAGGGACCACAATATCTGAAAGACCTTTGTGCAAACTGTTAAATCAAGTGTACTCTAGACAGTAAAAAAGGAATGCAAAGCAGCCACATAGCCATACATTGTTGGACATATTCATAAACTTGGTGATCTACCCTCCTTAACAATCAGAAAGTCATTTTTGGATTCGCAACTCAATAATTGCATTAATATTCTGCTTACTTGTCATTAATGATGAAATTCCTTCTCATACTGCAGGAGAGAAAAAGACCATTACTGCTTATCCTCAGGAGAAATTGTTCTATTACCAAAAAAATGTTCAAAGCAACATAGATAATCTGAAGTTGTTTATATTTGAGTTTCAGATTCCTTTTTGATTACATTATGGTCTCTGTAAAACTTTCTGATTTCTGAGTAGTATTCTTACTTACATGGCACTGTTTATATTTTATTTTCAAGCTCTTCCAGTATAATTTCTATGCTATTAGAGGAAATATACCTAATAAAGTTGTAGAACAGTTTTGAATTCGTAATAGGCCATTTAACTTGCTATGAATAAGAAGAAAACCTTTGATTTATATTTAAATTTTGCAGCTAGAATTTTTCAGAATTAATTTAGGGTTTATTCACTATCTCTCAATGACCATAGGGATGGTGCCATTTTCCGGGTCGCAGAGTTGGACACGACTGAGTGACTGAACTGAACTGAACTGAACTGAAAAACAAAAATAAAATAAAATAGAGCCCTAAAAGTCCTGAGGTCTCTTTCCGAAACAAAGTCTAATAAATTCACAATATTGCATTTTCATAGGCATTTAGGTATTTATATATTTGATTGAATAAACATATTTTAAGTCTGTTTTAAACTTATAAAATGTTAAAGCTATCACAAACATTTCTTTTAAAAGAGAATACAACCAAATTCTCAACTTGTTCCCTCTGTATAGTTTATGGAATATTTTTGAAAGATCCATAGCTCAGAAGCTACACAGTTGTTCTAATTTCTCATGTTTTAAAACTGACAATTCAGAAAGGATTAGAAGGAAAATGGATTTGTGAAGAGCTGAAAAATGTATTTTTATTTACTACACATTTATCATGCGCTCGGCATTATGTGAAATATGGTTAATTCCAAAGCAGTGTTAAATATTTCTGCCCTTAAGGAGTCAATGCTTAATGAAGTTGTGGAAACAAAGCTCACACAAATGGAACAATTAGGGAACAATACAAGGTAGAATATAATTAAGTGTCGAGTTGAAGAGACAATGTTATTTCTCCCTGCATCAAAATATTTTTATTTCTTCATTATTGCATGGGGCTCACTGTCCCTTCAGTTTAACATGTGACTTTAGGCTAGGGATTGGCATGGATTGGAATAAACAGTTTATGCCTTCATCATTGTTATTGTCTTCCTCATCATCATTCCTAAACATCTGAGTGTATCAATTCAGGAGATTTCCTAGGTATTACATAGAATGATTTAAATGGATATGGTAAATCTCCAAATAAATTTCCAAACTTAACTACTTAACATGGGTTAGATCCACAGAGAAACAAAGATGCAAAAAGGGACAACTGTGCAAATATTTAGCATTCTTAAATAATGAATTTATCTATAGTTTCAGTGGCAAGTGGGGTTTTTCCATTGAGAATGGGGATTAACATTTTTCCAGGCTCTGCAGAAAAGGTTTGTCTGGAGATGATATGCTTCAGAAGCTTATTGATGGGAAAGAAATACTGTTATTCTTGTTACCAATATTTTCCTGCCAACCATAAACTGAAGGGCAGTAGATGTCCAATCAAAGGAGATCAGTCCTGAATATTTATTGGAAGTACTGATGTTGAAGCTCCAATACTTTGGCCACCTAATTCAAAGAACTGACTCATTAGAAAAGACCCTTATGCTGGGAAAGATTGAAGGCAGAAAGAGAAGGGGACAACAGAGAATGAGATGGTTGGATGGCATCACTGACTCAATGGACATGAGTTTGAACAAGCTCCAGGAGTTGGTGATGGACAAGGAAGCCTGGCTTGCTGTAGTCCATGGGGTCACAAAGAGTTGGACATCGCTGAGTGACTGAACTGAACTGAGGTGTCCAGTATTTTTAAAACCAAATTGTTCTAGAAATCTATTTCTTGGGAGCATTCCTTCTGTTTTATATAAATTGAGCTATTTTATAACTAGTACATTTACTATTTTAATTAAATAGGTAATATTCAGGTAAAGATTTTGAGTGTATATAACTTGTGATTTTTCTGGTAGAGAGTTTCAATAACGTGGACCATGCCTACCCCAGACATGAAATTCTGATACTTTAATTTTCAGTGTTACCATCTTCCCACTCCTGGTTGAGAATCAGTGCTTCAATGAGTCACACTTCCTGTTAGGTGTTGAGTTTCTCAGGTATATTGGCCTGGGTACTAATATCAACCCAACATATGTTAGTTGCCTTACATACTTTAAGTCTTCATAGTAAGCTTAGTAAGTGGGTATCAAGTGAAACCCAGTGTGTTTTCCTAACTTAATCCAACTCACACTGAGCCAGTGATTGGAGGAGTAAATATTTGAACCACATCTGTCTCTCACTCCAAAGCCTGTGCTAATTTCACTGAACCATTAGGATGGGAATCTTATCAAAGATGGTTTGTTTTGAATTATTATAAACTTTGTTACTGCCACCCCACCAAATTTCCAGATCTTTTGGTTTGGTTGTTTTTTCTGCATAGAAGTAACCATAAAGTATTTTGTCTCTTTGCTCTTTTCCTTTGAAGGAATAACCACAGTCCTGACCATGACCACACTGAGCATCAGTGCACGGCATTCCTTACCCAAAGTGTCCTATGCAACTGCCATGGATTGGTTCATAGCTGTCTGCTTTGCTTTTGTATTTTCGGCCCTTATTGAGTTTGCTGCCGTCAACTACTTTACCAATGTTCAAATGGAAAAAGCCAAAAGAAAGACATCAAAAGCCCCCCAGGAAATTTCAGCTGCTCCAGTGCTGAGAGAAAAGCATCTTGAAACAGCTCTGCAGGTATTTGACTTAATATCCTTTAGCTCGAGATTTCAGCATCTTGGTCAAATTTCCATTGCCAGGGGAAAAGCTAGGAAGTTGAAAATCCCAACAACAATTTGTAACTTATTTAAAAATTCAAAAAAAATGTTAAAGGATAATCATAAATTTCAACTTTGAAACTATAATTAATGGCTTAAAAATTAAACAGCTCTGGATGAGATAGATGTACACAGAGCTGTTCAAATGGAAGTTCAGAGTTTAAAATTTTTTAATTTTTAGGGGGCAAAATCTTATGTATGCACTTAAGAGAAACCTGTGGATACCCTTAAGTAGGTCAGAAAAGCATCTTAGTAGAGTTCATTGAAGAAAATAAAGCAGTGATTCTTTGCATAGCTCTGCATTAGAACTGCCCGCATGGGGCTGTGCCCTTGTATGAGAAAAGAAAAGAAAACCAATAAACTAGAAGACTCATAGGTGCAGGTGATATCCGTCCAAGATTGAGAATTCTTGTCCTAAAGAGACAGATCTAAAAGGATATTAAAGTATATAAGAGCTACTGTAATTTACATTGGGCACATAAGTGATTCTGCAAATTAAAAAAAGTTAAAAAGTGACTATTGGATACCAGTTGTACAAAAATAGCAAACCATCATGAAAATGAGAAAGCAAGCAGTCATCACCTCCTCTTTCTCCTCCTCCATCTCTTCTTTCTCCCCCTCCTCCTCTGATACTCCACTATCTCTCTCTCGTTTTCTTTCCTTAATCAAAGAAGTATCTATGGTCAGTTATACACAGCCTTATTGTAGTTGCCACAAATGAGTCTAAAGCTCCTTTTGTCTGCATGTACCCAAATCAAAGTGTATGTAAGTCACCAACTCTATTCTCTATAGGTAATAACTCATTATAACTCAATAACTTAATTATTCAAACATGCATTCATTCTTTTTTTCACTCATTCACCAAATACACATTTAGTATCAACTATGCACCAGACACTGTTTATCTGAGAAACAAGGGCATACAAAGCCCTCTGACAATTACCTTACTCTATGGACTTACATTTAAGTATGTAGGATAGGGGAGACAGAAAATTTACAAAAAGAATGTATATGTATATATAGCAAAACAGGTACATTAGATGGTACATTGCTTTCATAGTGCTGAATCACCAAAGTGGGGAGGATATGTTAGGGCCTTGTGACAATAGTAGAATTCAGTTCTGAGACCAGAAAGTCCTCCCAGAGAAGATGCCAGTAGAACAAATTAGGTTAGCTGTTTACCCTGGTAGGTATGAACTGTTATGGGGCCTTCAGTTTATAGCTCTCCTTCCCAGTGCAGGGATATGGGGACTGGTTCTCTAAGAATGACATATGAGCTGATAGAAAAATTATTGTCCTTCCGTTAAAGTAAGTTTGGATAGCTTACATTTTCTTCTAAAGAAATCAGTTTCATCAAGATTTTCAAAATTATTAGAATGAATTTTGTTTACTATTGTCAGATAAAAAACTCATGATCAACAGTTTTATTCCCTTTTCCTTTCCCCATAAGTAATTTTGTGTCTTTTCTGCCTTTTATTGTTTTGCTGTATTGAGGCCTTGGTAGAATAATTCTATCTACTGTTCCTTTAAAAAATTATCCTGTGTTTATTTATTTGCTTTTTATTCTTATTGTTGACTTAAGATTTATTTTAATTTCATCTTTCTGCAGGTTAATTTTGTTACTCTTTTTCTAGCATTTTGAGTTTAGTTCTTAATTTATTTTCCGTTTCTTATTTAATAATAAAGTTTCTTTTATTGCAATGAGATTTCCTTTGCATATAGCTTTGGCCATAATTCATAACTTTAATGGTATATTATCATAATTATTTGCTAAATATTCTGCAATTATGCTGCTATTTTTCTATATAAGCTCATAATTATTTGGAAGATAATATTACAAGTTCCAAATGGGATATTGTTTGTTTATCTAGCTTCGCTGTATTTTTAGCTGAACCACCTTATGTTCAGAAATGTTACTTGTACTAAAGCTTATAAGTGTTTGATGGAAATTAAGGAGTTGACTATTAGTTACTAATTTTACCTAAAACATTACTATGTCACCTCTTAATAACTTTATAAGTCACTTCTTGCTTTCTTGATCTTTCAAATACCAAAAAAGAAAAATTCTCCCCAAATGAGGTTGTGTTAGTTTTGCATTTTAACTAGTTTTGTCTTATGCATCTTGATGCTGTGATACTCAACATGTAAAGATTTATAACAGCTCTATTTTCATTTAACTCTGTGAATTTGATCATAAGATAACCTCTATGGGGAGATTCCATATAATACCCCTTGAATTCTATTTGGTCTGATTTCATTAACTTTTATATTCTTTCTTAATATTAAATTTTGTAATGCATTTTTATTGTTAACTTTTCACATTCTTTATTTTTTCATACACTTTGAAAGCTATCTGTCCTATGATTATATAACCAGTGTTTAACTTTTAAAACAACGTATTTCAACTTATCATTTTCTAATATTGTAGAAGTTATTAAATATATTGACTTTTCCTTGTAGCTATTAACTCCCCCTGATCCCAGGATTGCTAAAGTCTAAAGAGTCTGCATTTGGAGACACTATATATATATGTAGTTTTTTTCTGTTTATAATGAGTTGATATGATTCTCTTTTCATTTTTGCAAGGTGATAAGACTCCTTGCATAGTGTTATTGTATACACTTGAAAGTACTGCTTAACTAGCATCAAACTATTCTGCAGAATTTCCAAAGGTGGGATGAGAACTAATACCTCCTTGAAACATATTTTTTGACTGTAACAGTTGTTATCACTGATGAATGCTAGGTTTGGTGCGTCCAGTTGGCTAAGTCCGCTTGGATTCAGTAACTCCTCTCGGCAGCATGGGCCTCATGCTGTGTGCAAATGGCATAATAAGGAATAAGATGATGAAATTTGTTTGTGAAGGGCATCGAGTCATGGTCTTTACAGGTTTGGAAGGAATTTATAATAAATTTCATCAAAATATATGTTTCACGTTCTCTACAGTGTGTAACCATGTATGTATTATAACTTAGATCTCCAGGGCAGTTTCCTTGAAGAATGTGTGTTCTAAGGACAGTAATGAATGAATTCCCATCCATCTTCCAGAGTACATATTGCTGCCGGAACACCCCTGGCTTTGGGGCTTCAGTTGTCATTGAATACTTTCAATATTAAGTTTAGCTTTGAAGGTTGAGAATGCATTAAAATTGAGGAAGGGAAGGAGACAGAGAAAAACTTAGATAAATAAGGAGAAGGAAGCAAGAAGGGGAAAGATGTGTTAAGAGCAAAATTTTAAAATATGTTGCTGGTAGGAAATAGTCTAATCATCTTAGTAAGTTTGAATTTTCAGTATCGATTTTAATCAAATAGTTGAAATTTTGTTATTCTAATGTGTTCCAACTTGTGTAGCTATTTGCTTATTTGAATAATGCTGCCTTTGTTTAAAATGTGTTTAAACTCCTCATTTAAAATTGCCTTCAGTCTGCACAATATTTGATAGTTCACTGGTCCTTTGGGTAAGCTCACTAGTCATTTGATTCATTGTCCCTATATGTGACCTATGGACTGTTAACGGCCTAGCAGAGTTTTATGGTTACCATTTTTATTTCTTGGGAATTGGAAAGCTTATGCTTTATGGAATATTCATGAAGCAAGGAGAAAAGGCCGATTGGCAGACTCTACGAGCAGCTACGGGCAGCCTGAATATGTTCTTAGGCACCTCAGGAGGGAAAGTGGATGTTTTGCTTCTGTGACATTATTATAATTCTGGCTTTGACTTTGCCCTTCCAGTATTTAAGCTGAGCTCTATTTTTGTGGTTCTATCTTTCCGTACCCCTACTGCTTCTTAGAGTACCTACCTGCTCTCTGACACAGGTGATCTGGATTAGTAGGATGGTTTGGAAAATAAGTAACTATAAAATGTGGAGATTTCTTAATAAAATCATATTTTAAAAATTATTTGAAAATATATTCCACAGTTCTTGTTCAGTCAGAAAGTATAGATTAATGTAAGCACATTGTATATTGTGAAAAAAAACCCCATGATATAATGACTAAAATTCCTCAGACTTTCACATTGTGTCAGGTACTGTGTGATATACTTAACGTGTGCTAATTAATTGCAAGCTCACAATAACTATTTTACAGATGAAGAAAGTGACCCTTGAAGTTGTTAAGTGATGTGTTCAAGATAACACAACTAGAAAATGGTAGACCCAATATTTAGCTTAATTTAGTTGTGTCTGAGTGTAGGGTTTGTTCTCTTAAATTCTGTTTTATAATATTTAATCTATAATATAGCTATACAGATAGACATTATAATGTATGTGTGTGTGTATATATATATATATATAAATATATATATATATATATAGTACAAGTGTACAAAATGATGAGCCTAACACAGAGTCTTTTGTTTGTATTTCTATGGTTAAATAACAACAGCAAAATATTCCAAATGCTTTTAGTAAGAACTTTTACAGACATTGTAGATACATTTTAATTCTAACAACTTATAAAATACATTCTATTTTTGTCCATGTTTTACCAATGAGGATATTGCTAGTTAGGGATCAAGCAATCTGCCCAGAGTTATTTATCTGGTAAGTAGCAGGGCTGGGCTTGCAAACCTCAATCTTCTCATTTCACATCTTAATGACTGATTAGATGCTGGGACAGGGAAATGAAGGATGAGATAGATGGTGGTGGCATCATTCATTAGAACAGAGAGCAGTGAAGCATGTTTAATGAAGAAGATAATTAGTTCAAGTTTAGACAGGTGGACTTTTCCATAGCGGGACATTTTCTCCTATCCCATGATAGGATGGAATGTCAATGGGTACTTTTCTGAATACGAGTGCATACATCTCCACTGTACACCTTTCCTGTCCCATCTACCTAATTGCTTTGTCTGTTTACATTTCACTGTAGCTATTCTTCATGGACTTTCACTGTTAAAGTGCTCATAGATTCTTACAAGGATATTTGTAAATTAAATAGCTATTTGCTCCGCTTAGAATCTTTAAGAAAAGCATGATATTAAAAGAGTATATAAATAATTCAAGATGCACCTTGAATTTAGTAATTCAAGTGCATTCTTGAAAATCTCCTTCTTTACTATCTATTCTTCAAAGTCAAACTCTAGCCCTATTTCCCAGATGAGGGTCATTTTGACCAACCTTAAGGATCTCAAGAACATGGTGGCAAGAGTCCACATCTACAAAACGTGGGTAATAACAGAATAAGAGAAAAAAGAATAGAAAAATAGGAACTATGTCTTTCTCTGTATGACTTATTTCACTAAGAATACCCTCCAGATCTAGCCATGTTATAGCAAATGGCAACATTCTTTTGATGGTTAAGTAATGTTTCATTGTGTGTGTGTGTGTGTGTGTGTGTGTGTGTGTGTGTGTATATACATACATATATATGTGTGTGTGTGTGTGTGTATATGCTGCTGCTAAGTCGCTCAGTCGTGTCCGACTCTTCGTGACCCCATGGACGGCAGCCTACCAGGCTCCTCCGTTCATGGGATTTTGCAGGCAAGAGTACTGGAGTGGGGTGCCATTGCCTTCTCCAATATATATATATATATAAACATACACATATATACTTACATCTTTTTAATCCATTAATCTATTGGTGGACACTTAAGTTGCTTCCATATCATGGCAACTGTAAATAGAGCTGCAATGAACATGGGGGTACATATAGTTTTTCAAATTAGTGTTTTTGTTTTCTTTGGAAATATAGTCAAGAGTGGAATTACTGGATCATATGGTAGTTCTATTTTTAGTTTCTTGAGAAACCTTCTTGTTCTCCATAGTGGCTATACCAATTTACATTCCCTCCAATGGTGTACAGGGCCCCTCACTGTACAGGGTCTCCACACCCTCTCCAGCATTTGTTATTTGTGGTCTTTATGATGATAGCCATCTGACAAGTGTGAGGTGCTATCTCAGATGGTTTTGATTTGCATTTCCCTGATGGTCACAATAGCTGTGATCATTATCATTGTTTATTTCCTTGAAGCATCTTTGACATCTAATGCATGCACCACACATAAGTTATCATCTATAATATTCTAAAGTATTTTGAATAAATTATTTCATATGTGGTTACTCTGTTTACCTACATGGATGGTGAACTCCTTAATAAAACTGATTATGGCTTCATTCTATCTTCCCATACAGCACATAGCACAGTGTCTAATAGTCACAGTTGTTTATTATAATCAGCCAACTATAGTAATCAGACAATAGGAAATGTGGTGCCTTTAAAAACCAATACATTTATCACCAGTTTCCAAAAGCACTTGCATTTTTATGTAAAATTCCTCCTTACTACAGTTAAGTGTGAACTTTAGGTGGATATTAAGTGGTGAGCCATAACCAGGTCACTGTAAGGATCAGAAATAGCAGATAGTCATTCTGAGACATGCATGTCAACAGTTGGACTTAGCTAGTGGACGAAAACAGGGAATTGAGGAGGATGCTTTGAAAACAAAATCAAGCAAAATGAAAAGTCTCTGTAAATCTATAAGCGCAGCCATGCATTATAAGGAGAGTACAGTTTGTTGTCCTTGGATCATTTTTGTCATCTCTTTCACTGAAAGTGAAAGTCACTCAGTCTTATCCGATTCTTTGCGACTCCATGGAGTATACCATCCATGGAATTCTCCAGGCCAGAATGCTGGAGTAGGTAGCCTTTCCCTTCTCCAGGGGATCTTCCCAACCCAGGGATCAAAGCCAGGTCTCCTGCATTGCAGGTGGATTCTTTACCTGCTGAGCCACCAGGGAAGCCCAAGAATATCGGAGTGCATAGCCTATCCCTTCTCCAGAGGACATCCCCAACCCAGGAATTGAACTGGGGTCTCCTGCATCGCAGGTGGATTCTTTACCAGCTGAGCTATCAGGGAAGCCCACACAGATATTGGTTTCTGTGAGCAACACCAGTGTTAAGTACGATAATTTCCCAGCAGTTGGTAATACACAAGCCTCATTGCATTCTAACAGGCTCTATAAACTAGGCCAGTTTCAGATTTTCATCTCAATCATTCTCAAAATTCCTCTTAGAAATGCTGTGCTTTAAATAGTTTAAGCTAACATGCAAAAACACACACACACACACACACACACACACACCTCGTTTTCTGGTTTATCCTTCTTTCACTTCTTAACTTAGTTTAAAACCTATTTCTGTGGCAGTTTGAACAATGATGTGAAGAGGTACTGTCATTCCACTTGACATTTCGATTTGTTGGTGACAGTAGTAGTTTAATGACTTCTTTAAGTCTTATATAAATTGTACCTCTCTGAAGCCATACTTTTTTCTGTACTGAATGTTCTGTAGTTAGTAATGCTCTTTAGACAATGAGTAATTGTTTAATTGCACAATTATTAAACTGGATGATTTAAGTGTCATGAGTATCAGAATTATGTTTAATTTCCAATCATGTTTTTCATCTGTTACTTTTATTATGTGTCACGTGCTGACTTATGAGAAATTGTCATTTTGCTAAAGCAAGAGAGCCAAATCTCAGTTAGCAATTTAACAAGTGTTTCCAGAGCAATACTACGCACTAGTCATCATGCAAGGTGCTGGGAACTCAAAGAATAGAAAACCTGGGAGCATAGTCTTGAAATGAAGGAGACAGGATATTATTCTTATAATTGACTATATATATGTAATATATAGAATCTTGGTTTAAGAATAATTCAAGTATGTTTGTAGTAGTTTAAGCTTACTCTCAAATATTCACTGCTACCTTAGACCTATGTGCTGGAATATGGATCTATGAATTCAATAACCTACTGGGAACCTATTTATTTATGGCTATATTAATGGAACACTTGTTAAGTGTAGTAGTTTGGAAATACTCTGAGGGTAGTGTCGGGGGTGAAATTCAACACTTAACTTCAAATATTTAAATAATGATATGTATGTGAATGTGAATAAATGAATGTGAACATGAATGAATAAATGTGAAAAATGCTTTGAAGGATGTTTGAGAGGGTGATAATTATATCAGAGAGAGTTAAGCTGAGACTTCAAATTAGCCTTTGAAATGCAAAAAATGACAAGGTAAGAGACATTATTCAAAATGACAAAGGGAGGAGAAGTGATCAGTTTTAGTAGCTTATTGAAGTATTACTGTGCATATCTTGGTGATTATTTGTAATAACATCACGTGGGAAGAAAAATGCCAACATTAGCATCATAATTGAAAATTTAGGCTATTTTCTCCTCCAGAATGCCATAATTTCAATGCTACATCAGGAAGGCTAGATATTAATATGTTAGCTAGTATTTAACGAAGTATTAAGGCATCTTGTAAACCTAGTATAATACAGTGTAGGAGTGTGTGTATGTGGTATGGATATAGATTACTAGTAAACTTGTTCATTTATTTTCATGTATTCTATGTTTGCAAATATGACAAAGGAAGAAGCTGGAAGTGTATTTATGTAGTATGTAGAATTTGGGGATTCAGTAAGTAGCTTGTCGCCATCATAATCATCATTGTTATTTTTTAAATTTTTCTTTTTTTTAAATTTTATTTATTTTTGGTGTGTCAGGTTTTCATTGTGGCACATGGGTTCAGTCACCCCTCGGTATGTGGGATCTTTAGTTCCCTGACCAAGGATCAAAGCCACATCCTGTGTATTGGGAAGTGGATTCTTAACCGCTGGACCACCAGGGAAGTCCCCATCATTGTTACTTCTATGTGCCATATAGGGCTTCCCAGGTGGCCATAGTGGTAAAGAACCCACCTACCAATGCAGGAGACATAAGAGATGCATCCATGGAGTTGCAAAGAGTCGAACACAACTGAAACGACTTCACACACACACACATGTGCCATATATATATATTGTGCTAGTTACTTTACGTGTGTTATCTCTGATTTCCACAAACACCCTAAGATAAGTCGTGTTGTTACATATACAGTTTTAGGGTTGAGGACACTGAGCCTTGGTGAAATGTTGGGATGCTTTCTGATGCACTGTGCTGACTCTCAACTAGAGAAAACAGGCAGGTATTGAGGGATTTTTGTCTCTACTCTCAGTTTTCCGGTTTTTCTTTGATCACACAACCTAATATCTGAGTGTACATTTCTCTGTCTGTTACTTGATGATGTTAACCAAGATTATATCCAAGTTCCCTTCTAATTTAAAAACCTGTTACTACAAACTCATCCATATCTATAACTAATGCTGCTAAGTCACTTCAGTCATGTCCGACTCTGTGCGACCCCATAGACGGCAGCCCACCAGGCTCCCCCGTCCCTGGGATTCTCCAGGCAAGAACACTGGAGTGGGTTGCCATTGCCTTAACTAATGCTAGCTTGCTTTATATTCTTTAACATATGTTTCCTTTCATAAGCATGGCTACAAAGAAGGATGGTTCTTTTTGGGTTCACTGAGTCAGGTCAAACTAAGTATTCAGGTTATTTTATATATTCTTACATAGCAAAAGTCCACACTGTTCCAACAGCAATAAGAACATCAACTGATCCTGTGTTTAGTAGCACCAGAGAGTATTTTAAATATTTTACATATATTCACTTATATAATTGGCATAGCAATCCTGTTCTAGTTTCATCCTCTTTTATAGATGACTAACTGAGACACAGAGAGGTGTAAGTGATTCGTTCAAGCACACACCTCCTAAATAATTGAGCCAGGATTTAAACCCAATAGTCTAGCTCCAAAGTCTAGATTTACAACCTATATTAATTGTTTCCCCTCTCTTATAACCAAATACCACGACTGGTGACTCTTTCCTGTGCTTACCCCCACATCCTCACTCCCCACCCCATTCCTCATTTTTCTGAAGGTTGTTAATGTTTATATTGTTGAAAGTGTAAGCTGGACTATAAAATTCTATCCCATTTATAATGAAGCCCAAGCAGTTCAGGGCTGGCAGTTCAGTTTACATAGAAGCTAAAGTCTTAGAAAATTAGCCACACTCTCCAAATTTCTAGCTTTGCATAAAATATATGTGGCTTTCCTCAGTGCTAAAAACCACCAATTGATTTAGCTCGGTCATTTTGACTATAGGCCAATCCATAGTTTTCCCAATATTTTGACATTTTAAACATCTAAAAAGTGTTAAAAGGTATGTCTTTGAATTTTCAGTTTGAAATAACCTGCCTGATATGTACTACTAGATTCAATTAACAATATTTACTTATAATATATTTCAAAAGAATTCTATTTTAAAGGCGGAGAGGAAAATTTTAAAGGATCTTAAAAGAGTTTTTACATTTATTGAATTTGTACTACGTCAGGTGACAGCATAGGTATTCTGTAGGGGCCAAGAGATGAAAAAAATGTGGTGAATTTTGGGAGGGGCTAGTGAGAGAACCTAGCCTGGCAGTGAGGTGTATTTTACTGATGGTCAGCAGATAAAGGAGAGTATCAAGGAAACGAGCCATCTCATTACTCTAAATATCATTAGTTTGGTTTGTGATTTTGATGCCTTAGCTTAAGGATCGCTGTAGAATTGCTCTATAATTAGTAAACTTCTGTCACGTTGTTGATATTTTTATTACTTCTCCATTTACTCCGTTCCTTCTCCAGTACATCTGGCACAGATTTGCTAAGAATCTAGCAGGTGCTCAAGAAACAGCTACTGATTAATTTCACTCCTCATGTAACTGAGATAGGTGCTCAGTTGTCAGGGAGAGCAATACATGAAGGAACCATCCATTTCCCCAGGTGAAATTTTTGCTATCAGTTTTTTTCTTAATGGTGTTTCCCATTATTATTAACTTGGTGAATCTTTTTCTGTGTTACTACGTGAGTGGGCCAACACTTCTTTTTAGGGGGGAACATTGTCAGCTTCAAAAATATGCAGATGCTTGAAACAAATTCCCCTCAATATTTGGCCATATTATCCAGCAAGTTTTCTTCCCTCAGCTACTGAGTAAGAGTATTCATTCCTTCTGGTTTATTTGGCTAAGCTGCCAATTTCCCTTCTGCTATTTTGAGGGGCTAATTTTCCCACAACATAATATACATCGCTAAATCTCCAGCTTTTCTCTCAGCCTCTGATAATTTAGAAGTTTCAAGATGCATCAGTTTGGGTATTACTTGTTTCATTTCATTTAAATAAACCAGAGGATATTATGCATATAAATGTCTTTGGTAGAGGAAAATTGTTATGTATTTTGGCCAATTAAAGGAGAGGGCATTTTCTATTCAGATTGTGTGGCGTGGTGTGTTTTTCTTAATATTTGCTACTATCTCATCTTCCAGGAGACTATTACCCTACCTAACTTCTTTGAATAATGTGTTATATTCTTTCCCAACGTCTTTTTTGCTGCTTTTATTAGTGAGCCTGAATTTTCACATTCCTCTTGCTTAATTATTCTGTAGAACTATTCTTTCCCCTTCATTTGCTCTATCTTTAATTTTTTAGTTTTATTTTAGTTTTTAATTTTTACTGAATTATAGCTGATTTACCATGCTGTGTTAGTTTCAGGTATACAGCAGAGTTAATCAGATATATCCATATATATATATATATATATATATATATCCTCTTTTTTAGATTCTTTTCCCATATAGGCCATTACAGAGTATTGAGTAGAGCTCTCTGTGCTATACAGTAGGTTCTTATTAGTTATCTATTTTATATACAGTAGTGTATATGTATCAATTCCAAACTCTCCATTTATCCCTTCCCCTGCTTCTCCCTTGGTAACCTAAGTTTGTTTGGTACATCTGTGATTTTACTTCTGTTCTGTAAATAAGTTCATCTATACACTTTTTTTTAGATTCCACATATAAGCAATATATATATTTGTCTTCTGTGTCTGATTTACTTCACTCAGTATAATAGTCTTTAGGTTCTTCCATGAAGTAAATTGAATTATTTTGTTCTTTTTTATGACTTGAGTAATTTTTAAAAATCTAATGTTTTCATGTAGACAACTAACTTGGGCATTTCTTTATCCCCTCCAGTCTCATGACTCCCTAACAATGTGGTCCAGTGAATTTTGCTTCTTTCTCAAACTCTCTCCCTCTTTTGGGAGTAGTTTGGCTGAAGCCAACTTTTTTACTTACTATTTGTTTGGCTAATTGAAAACAGTTGTGTATTCTGTAGTCAGAGAAAAATCTGCCTATAAGGAATTCAAAAAGAATGTTCAGTTTGGTTTGGTTCAGTTCAGTCGCTCAGTCGTGTCCAGCTCTTTGCGACCCCATGAATCACAGCATGCCAGGCTTCCCTGTCCATCACCAACTCCCAGAGTTCACCTAAACTCTTGTCCATCGAGTCAGTGATGCCATCCAGCCATCTCATCCTCTGTTGTCCCCTTCTCCTCCTGCCCGCAATCCCTCCCAGCAACAGGGTCTTTTCCAATGAGTCAGCTCTTCGCATGAGGTGGCCAAAGTACTGGAGTTTCATCTTCATCATCAGTCCTTCCAATGAACACCCAGGACTGATCTCCTTTAGAATGGATTGGTTGGATCTCCTTGCAGTCCAAGGAACTCTCAAGATACTTCTCCAACACCATAGTTCAAAAGCATCAATTCTTCGGCTCTCAGCTTTCTTCATAGTCCAAATCTCACATCCATACATGACTACTGGAAAAACCATAGCCTTGACTAGACGGACCTTTGTTGGCAAAGTAATGTCTCTGCTTTTTAATATGCTATCTAAATTGGTCATAACTTTCCTTCCAAGGAGTAAGCATCTTTTAAATTCATGGCTGCAATCACCATCTGCAGTGATTTTGGAGCCCCCCCAAAATCAAGTCTGACACTGTTTCCACTGTTTCCCCATCTATTTCCCATGAAGTGATGGAACCAGATGCCATGACCTTAGTTTTCTGAATGTTGAGCTTTAAGCCAATTTTTTCACTCTCCTCTTTCACTTTCATCAAGAAGGTTCAGTTCAATTCAGTTCAGTCACTCAGTCGTGTCTGACTCTTTGCGACTCCATGAATCGCAGCATGCCAGGCCTCCCTGTCCATCACCAACTCCGGAGTTCACCCAAACTCATGTTCATCGAGTCAGTGATGCCATCCAGCCATCTCATCCTCTGTTGTCCCCTTCTCCTCCTGTCCCCAATCCCTCCCAGCATCAGAGTCTTTTCCAATGAGTCAACTCTTCGCATGAGGTGGCCAAAGTACTGGAGTTTCAGCTTTAGCATCATTCCTTCCAAAGAATTCCCAGGGCTGATCTCCTTCAGAATGGACTGGTTGGATTTCCTTGCAGTCCAAGGGACTCTCAAGAGTCTTCTCCAACACCACAGTTCAAAAGCATCAGTTCTTTGGCACTCAGCTTTCTTCACAGTCCAATTCTCACATCCATACATGACCAATGGAAAAATCATAGCCTTGACTAGATGGACCTTTGTTGGCAAAGTAATGTCTCTGCTCTTCAAGAAGGTTAGGGGTTTGTAAATGAGGATGGGGGTTAGTTTCTCTGAGAGTGCTTCTATCTTTGCCTCCCTAAAAATTTTTTACTGAGTCCAGGCAGTTCAGTATGGATATCAAGGGATCACTTGAAAGTAGAAAATCTCATAGCATGAAAATATTAGACAAAGGGAAGAGGGAGGGAATACTCCACCGTTTAGGACATCTGCATTTCCTCTTTGGCCCATTTGTTGGCATATGTAGGAGCCTCATTCTGTTCAATTCTTTGAGATCCCATGGACTGTAGATCTCCAGGCTCCTCTGTCCATGGAATTTTCCATGGAATAACACTGGAGGGGATTGTCATTTCCTACTCCAGGGGATCTTCCCCACAAAGGGATTGAGCTCACATCTGTTGCACTGGCAGGCAGATTCTTTACTACAAGTGCCACCTGGGGAGCCCACAGTTTGTTGGCACCTGAGGATTAACATTCCTAAAGAGGACTTAGCCAAAGGTGGTGAGACCTCTGTAGCCAAGGAGCAGAAATTCAGCTCTTCATATATAAAACAAGTGTGTTATCCTTTCCAGCTTATCAAACTGTGGACATTTGCATACATCTGGGATTAGTGTATTAAACAGATTTTCTTTTAAAGAAGCAATTTGAAGAATACAAATCATAAGACAAATGCTTAGCAGAGGGCCTGACACCCAGTAAATGACCCTCCAACATTTGTATACTGAGTTAATGAATGAAAGAATGAATGCAATATAGTCTCTACGAAATATTGTTACTACTAGTAATGATAGGAAAGAGAAGTCCTAGATGATAACAATAATAGAGAAAAATCCCATAAACCCATCCCAGCATTGCTTTTTTTATTTTTTGAGGTTCACACAGAGCTTTGGGATTACTGAAGGAAATCTGGATATCACTTGACCTCAAACTACCTCATTTCTTTGGAACTCTACCCTGTGAGGAGCTGCTTATCCCTGCCTTTTAACTGTCCATGCATTTGATTCTTAGTTTTGTTGTTGGGTTTTCTTTGTGTCCTAATGTAGATGGGCTACTAGAGGGGAAATGAGAATCCTGCTCAACTCTGCTGTTTAGGCTATATTAGGCATGTTCTCTGGTTGCCTATGGAAAAAGGGATTAATCGATACTCTCCTGAGAACTGATTTAAATGGAGAAGTTCTGGGAAGAGCATCTTGCTTGGAACCTGATAAAAAGAAGCCTCTGTGGAGCTTGGAAGGTACTTCCCTGGAAAGTGAGCAAGGGTCTAACAACCATTTAGAAACTTGCTAGCTATAGTCTCAAGAGCTGATCCTTAACTAAAGCAGCATTAACAGCAGCAATGAGTTGACAGCTGGGCACTTGACCTTCCCTGGCTGTCTCTTCCGTGAAGCAATGAGCCTGTGGTTTGTTTTGAGAAAAGCCAGGTTTTATTTGTTTGAACCATGTAAAAGCACCATTTTTGCTTGGTTTAAAATGATTTTTAGTACTGAGCGATGTTGAGTATCTTTTCATGTGTTCATTGACCATCTGTATGTCCTTTTTGGAGAAATGTCTTTTTAGGTCTTCCTCCCACTTTGTGATTGGGTTGTTTGCTTTTCTAGTATTGAGCTGCATGAGCTGCTAGTATATTTTGAAGATTAATCCTTTGTCAGTTCTTTAATTTGCAATCATTTTCTCCCATTCTGAGGGTTGTCTTTTCATTTTGTTTATAGTTTCCTTTGCTGTGCAAAAGCCTTTAAATTTAATTAGGTCCCACTTGTTTAGTTTTTTTTTTTTTTAATTTCCATTCTCTAGGAGTTGGATCAAAGAGGATATTGCTGTGATTTATGTCAAAGAATGTTCTATGTTTTCCTCTAAGAATTTTATAGTTTCTGGTCGTACATTTAGGTCTTTGATCCATTTTGAGTTTATTTTTGTGTATGGTGTTAAGAAATGTTCTAATTTCATTCTTTTTAAAAAAATATTTATTTTTTAATTGAAGGATAATTGTTTTACAGAATTTTGCTGTTTTCTGTCAAACATCAACATGAATCAGCCATAGGTGTACATATGTTCCCCCCCTCCCTGTGTTGAACCTCCCTCCCATCTCCCTCCCCATCCTACCCCTCTAGGTTGATACAGAGCCCCTCTTTGAGTTTCCTGAGCCATACAGCAATTCCCATTGGCTATCTATTTTACATGTGGTAATGTAAGTTTCCATGTTACTCTCTCCATACATCTCACCCTCTCCTCCCCTCTCCCTGTGTCCATAAGTCTGTTCTCTATGTCTGTTTCTCCATTGCTGCCTTGCAAATAAATTTCATTGTACCATCTTTCTAGATTCCATATATATGTATTAGTATACAAAATATATCTTTCTCTTTCTGACTTACTTCACTCTGTATAATATGTTTTAGGTTCATCCACCTCATTAGAACTGACTCAAATGCATTCCTTTTTATGGCTGAGTTATATTCCACTGTGTATATGTACCACAACTTCTTTATCCATTCATCTATTGATGGGCATCTAAGTTGCTTCCCTGTTCTAGCTATTATAAAGAGTGTTGCAATGAACATTGGGATACATGTGTTTTTTCAATTTTGGGTTCCTCAAGGTATATGCCTAGGAGTGAGATTGCTGGGTCATATGGTGGTTTTATTCCTAGTTTTTTAAGGAATCTCAATACCATCTTCCATAGTGGCTGTGTCAATTTACATTCCCACCAACAGTGCAAGAGCATTTCCTTTTCTCCACACCCTCTCCAGCATTTATTGCTTGTAGACTTTTTAATGATAGCCATTCTGACTGGTATGAGATGATATCTCATTGTTGTTTTGATTTGCATTTCTCTAATAATGAGCGATGTTGAGTATTCTGTGTCTTCTTTGGAGAGATCTCTGTTTAGGTCTTTTCCCCAGTTTTTGATGGGTTGTTTGTGTTTCTGGCATTGAGTTGTATGAGCTGCTTGTATATTTTGGAAATTAATCCTTTGTCAGTTGTTTCATTTGCTATTATTTTCTCCCACTCTGAGGGTTGTCTTTTCACCTTGCTTGTAGGTGTGCAAGGTTTTTAAAAGCTTAAAAGCTGTGCAAAACTTTTAAGTTTAATTAGGTCCCACTTGTTTACTTTTGTTTTTATTTCCATTACTCTAGGAGATGGGTGATAGAGGATCTTGCTTTGATTTTTGTCTTCAAGTGTTCTGCCTCTGTTTTCCTCTAAGAGTTTTATAGCTTCTGGTGTTACATTTAGATCTTTACTCCATTTTGAGTTTATCTTTCTGTATGGTGTTAAGAAGTGTTCTGACTTCATTCTTTTACACGTAGCTGTCCAGTTTTCCCAGCGCCACTTATTGAAGAGGTTATCTTTTCTCCATTGTATATTTGTGCCTCCTTTGTCAAAGATAAGGTACCCATAGGTGTATGGGTTTATCTCTGGGCTTTTTGACTTGTTCCATTGATCTATAGTTCTGTTTTTGTGCCAGTAGCATACTGTCTTGATTGCTATAGCTTTCAAAACGACATTAAGATTCACCTCATACCAGTCAGAATAGTCATCATCAAAAATAATCTACAAACAATAAATGCTAGAGAGTGTGTGGAGAAAAGCGGGTCCTCTTGGTGGGAATGGAACAGTATGGAGAATCTTTTAAAAACTAGGAATAAAACTGCCATGTGACCCAGCAATTTCACTATCAGCATATACCCTGGGAAAACCATACTTGAGATAAGACACAGGTACCCCAATGTTCGTAGCAGCACTATTTACAATAGCTAGGACATCTAGGAAGCCACCTAGATGTCCACTGATGGATGATAAATGGATGAAGAAGCTATGGATCCATGCATACAATGGAATATTACTCATAGCCATAAAAAGGGACACATTTGGGTCAGTTCTCATGAGTGGATGAACCTAGAGCTTGTTATACAGAGTGAAGTAAGTGAGAAAGAGAGAAACAAATTTCCTATATTGCTGCATATATATGGAATCTAGGAAAATGGCACTGATGAACCTATTTGCAGGGTACAAATAGAGATGCAGACACAGAGAACAAACTTTGGAGGCAGCTGGGGAAGGAAAGGGTGGGACTAATTAAGAGAGTAGTATTGAAACATATACATTACCATGTGTGGAGTGGATAGCTGATGGGAGGATGCTGTGTAGTACAGGAAGCTCAACCTGGGGCTCAGTGATAACTTAGAGGGGTAAGATTGGTTGAGGGGTTGGGGGAAGCTCAAGAGGGAGGGGATGTGTGTATACTTATGGCTGGTTCACATTGTTGTATAGAGGATGCCAACACAATATTGCAAAGCAATTATCCTTCAATTAAAAAGAAATAAAAAACAAAACAGAACGATTTTTAGCAAGTCAAAAATGATCTTTTGAAGTGAAGATGAGGCCATGATCTGACTTTTAATTTCCTTTACCAGCTGTCTCTTTCTGACAGCAAAACAGGTAATTAATAAGAAATTGTGCTGTTGATTAGCATTTTAAAATTTATTAGTTTATTTTCAAGACAAAGCTTGAGTTTGGAGCTAAGGATGTCAAAACCTTGGAGCTGTATTTGGTGTGCCTGGGGCTGATGGGGACACATCCTCTGTGAGCATCTTAATGCTCTCAGTAGGATTGTTTTGTTGGTTTGTTTATCTGATTTTGACTTGAAGCTGTTCAGGCTTGTGCAGAGGAGGAGCTTCAACAGTCACTTTCCCCTGTGCTGAACTCACTCTGGCTGCTTCTGCAAGCAAGAAACCACTTTGCTAAAGCCTTAGCTGATCCTGAAAAATGTTAACATGCTTTCTGCTTAATATTTGCCAACGGGCTGATCTAAAAATGGCACCAAGGAGGTTACCTATTATCCACAGAACAAGAATACATTTCAGGACTTAAATAGATTATGGTCAATGGAGACTTGATCTGCTGACAGGAAGTTATATTAGTATCCCTGAGCAATTCATAAAAATAGGAAGAGATTTTTAGGTGGTGAATCTTGTTTTGTTTTGTTTTGTTTTTTAAATTAAACAGACTCTTTCCTTTAGTAGCTTTCAATATTTAAGTTTTTTCTTATTTTTTCAGTTTTCTTTATTGAATTGCATTCATCCTTCAAACTCCATAAATCATTCATTGTTGCACATGTGTGATGGGTTTGTACTATAGCCACATTTATTTGATCAAATTCATTATTACATATACTTTAAAGATGTGTACAGAAGCAACAAATTTGATAAAATTTGGGATGATTTAAAAATAACTTTTTAAGTGAAACTTGCAATTATTTCCTGTGTGACCTTTAAGTTCCTGTGTGACAGGTTGAAATTTTTGATTATTTTTTGCAGTTAACCTATGATGGATAGATTGTTTTTGCTTTATCTGGTCCCATCACTTCATGGGGAGATGGGGAAACAGTGGAAACAGTGTCAGACTTTATTGTTTTGCAATGCAAAATCACTGCAGATGGTGACTGCAGCCATGAAATTAAAAGACGCTTCCTCCTTGGAAGAAAAGTTATGACCAACCTAGATAGCATATTCAAAAACAGAAACATTACTTTGCTAACAAAGGTCCATCTAGTCAAGGCTATGGTTTTTCCAGTAGTCATGTATGGATATGAGAGTTGGACTGTGAAGAAGGCTGAGCACCAAAGAATTGATGCTTTTGAACTGTGGTGTTGGAGAAGACTCTTGAGATTCCCTTGGACTGCAAGGAGATCCAACCAGTCCATTCTGAAGGAGATCAGCCCTGGGATTTCTTTGGAGGGAATGATGCTGAAGCTGAAGCTCCAGTACTTTGGCCACCTCATGCGAAGAGTTGACTCATGGCTGGGAGGGATTTGTGGCAGGAGAAGAAGGGGACAACAGAGGATGAGATGGCTGGATGGCATCACTGACTCAATGGACGTGAATCTGAGTGAACTCCGGGAGTTGGTGATGGTCAGGGAGGCCTGGCGTGCTGCGATTCATGGGGTCACAAAGAGTCGGACACGACTGAGCGACTGAACTGAACTGAACTGAGCCCAAGTTTATACCTTTTAACCTACCAGCTAACATTTGTTTAGGACAGAAGTATCCTGGCTTTTGTCCAATAGAGTGGATAGTTACCCTAATGATAGAGCAAATATAAAAAGCAGTCTTACTCTAGCATTGAAGACTTGTAAAGTATTTCAGTTAAATGTTTCCAAGCGGCAATCTTAGTATATATGATATGTGTTGACTAAGTATTTTGTTGTTGTTCAGTCGCTAAGTCGTATCTGACTCTTTGTGACCCCATGGACTGCAGCAAACCAGGCTTCCCTGTCCTTCACTGTCTCCCGAAGTTTGCTCAAATTCATATCCACTGAATCAGTGATACCATCCCACCATCTTGTCCTCTGTCACCCTCTTTTCCTTTTGCCTTCAATCTTTCCCAGTATCAGGGTCTTTTTCAATGAGTCAGCTCTTCACATCAGGTGGCCAAAGTATTGGAGCTTCAGCTTCAGCCTCAATTGTTCCAATGAATATTCAGGATTAATTTCCTTTAGGATTGACTGATTTGATCTTGCAGTATAACAAGTATAATAGGCATGCTAAAATGGAGTTAAAGGTTAAAGTTACAACCCGTAAGGAATTTCAGAATCTGATGAGACAGTTTGAGATAATCATTGGCTACAGTTAACTTCTTGGTTACTATCCAGTCATTCTAAAGCCATTAAGTGGAACTAGCTACTCACAGTATTAGAAATTATAGCATCTAAGTGACGTAAATTCTTAGTTCTATGTTCCAAGAACTAAGAATTAAGAAAACAGAGGAAAAAAGTCTCAAATCTTTGTTGTTGGTGCAAGGTGGGTAACAATTGTCCTAAAAGGTACTGTGGCTTTATTCTCAGGGATTTTGTTATCAGTGTATATTCCTTGTTTTAGGGGAAAAAAAGATGGAGAAAGATGTAAATTTTGGAGCTGAAATATGTGGGGTGAAACCAGAAGTATGAAAGTTAGAAGAGAAATACTGAATAAAATATCTTCTCTTCTGTGTCGCTTGCTGGGCTCTGCAGCCCATATATTACCTAAAGTGAAAGTGAAGTCGCTCAGTTGTGTCCGCCTCTTTGCTACCCCATGAACTGTAGCCTATCAGGCTTCTCTGTCCATGGGATTTTCCAGGCAAGTGTACTGGAGTGGGTTGCCATTTCCTTCTCCAGGGCATCTTCTTAACCCAGGGATTGAACCCAGATCTCCTGCATTACAGACAGATGCTTTACCCTCTGAGCACTTCAATTTTTGGTTTTTGGGTTTTTTTTTCCCCCCTTGAAGCACTAACTGAGGAAATCCTAAAGTTTCAGCATATGTGTTGACCTGAATGAGAATGGAATGCTGGACTTGTACTGGGAGGAGAGAGATACAGATCCAGTTGTCATGTTCTGGATAGAACACTGCTGTTATTTGGGATTCTGGGATTCTGTCAGATAGACCTGAGTTTGCACTGAGTAGTATAGCCTGATTAGTTATAGAGCTGCTCATTTTAGCAATAACTGTATTAAATATGAACATTGTATATTTTTTTCAGCCAATCTACAAGCACAGTAAAGCAAGCACAATCATACACTCTCAGCAAGACAAGCAATGATACAGAATTTGTTGTTGTTTTTTCACTAGCTTGCCATATTGTACTTCTCCAATTTGAATGCTTTGTGCAATCTGGCTATTGTGTTTACTCCATGGTGTTCATTCTTGGTGTCATTAATATCCTACTTTCTGGCTGAGGTTCTCTTTATTTATGATAATTGTTATATTTCTAAAGGATAAACACATGTGAATAGTTTAATGGTTCAAGTGCAAATTGGTGTTGAATGGCAGTCTTATGGCTGTTTCAGATCAGCTGGATATGTTCATGGCCCAAACCCAGCTAGGTTCACTATTAGAGTAATGTTAAAGAGTGCTGAAAAGATAAAGACATTAGCTAGAAGCCTCTTGATATATTGATGGTAGATGATAGATGAAGATGACAAGAATAAATGACCAAGTGGACTGTGTTATCCTTTGTAACAGTTCGTTTGGTGATACCATTTCCGTGTATGCACTCCCAAGCTCAGCAGTGCATGCATACTCTGTTGCTCAGTGGTGTCTGATCCTTTGCATTCCCATGAAGCATAACCCATCAGGCTCCTTTGCCCATGACATTTTCCAGGCATGAATACTGGAGTAGGTTGTCATGCCCTCCTCCAGGGGATCTTCCTGGCCTAGGGATGGAACTTGTATCTCTTGTGTCTCCTGCATTGGCAGGAGGATTCTTTACCATTGTGCCACCAGGGCAGCCCTATGCCAAGCAGGTATACCCGTAATTCATGTAGTAAACTCACATCTATTCAGATACCAAAAAGCCCAAAAAGCTAAATTAGGTAAAAGCAACGTTTTGGTAATGTCGTAGAGTATTAACATATATAAATATGCCACAATGTAATTCTAGTGCAGTTAGTGTTTATATCCAAATGCTTTGAAAGTTGACAATGCATGAGCAAAAAGACTCTCTGTTAAGAACAAAAAAATTAATCAGAAACTCATTCCAAAGTTTAATTTCAATGTTCAGCTTTTTTTCCCCCCATAGTTCATCAAGATGGCATTAAAAGTTGTTCCATTCCTCTTTTTAGACTGATCATTTTAACTGTTCCATCCTTAATTACTCCACCAGGCAGACAAAAAGAGCCTGTGAAGCCTCACTCCCAGGCTTTTTGAGACATTAATGAATATTGCAAAAATTGTGTTGGGCCAGAAATCATTTTTCAAGATGGTTGGAATGAGAAACCCATTCCCCACCCCTACTACTGGCAATCCATCCATCCCACATGCATTTCTTACAATGTATGGTGGACTCTTTGTTCCCTCACCCTTAAAACCTGGGTCGTCTGTGGCCACAGTAGAAGTGGTGCTTTATGGCTCTGAGGCTGGCTGTCTTGGGACTGCTTTCTTGGATCCAGCGAACATGCTATGCTCTAAGGAAATCCAGGCCACATGCAGAGAGCACAGGTAGGGCCTGCCAGCTGACCGTCCCAGCATCAGTGGTCAGACATGTGAGGAAGGAGACTCCAGTACCAGCTGCTTTGACTGAAACCGGTGAGCGGTGCTGAATGACGGAGAGCAGCCTGAGTCCAGCCAACCTCCAAACCTGTAAAAGACGGTGTTAAGATGATTGCCGTTGCTTAAAGAAAGACATGGTCATTTGGAGTGATTTGGTATGCAGCCCTAGATGGCTAAAAAACACATGCTTTTAAGTCAGACCTACTCAAGTTTGAATATTGACCCTACTTCCTGCTAGTGAGATGCGTCAGCCAAGATCTCAAGTTTTTCTAATTCTTTTTGTTCCTGTTACAGATGTTTAATCTGGAATACTGCAGGTGTTCAATGAACATGAGTTTCCTCCCCACCTCCGCCTTCTGGTTTTTCTCCCTTCCTTCCCTTCCTTCTTCCTTCCCTCCCTCTCTTCCTCCTTCCCTTCCTTCTTTCTTCTCTTCCATCTTTTCCTTTTTGCTTGCTTACTCCTTTCCTTCCCTTCCTTCCCATGTAAATTTAACGGAGTGCAGCTGCTTTGGTGGTAGGCCATTTTAGATTGGAATATCTTAGTGCCAGGTGTGGATTTAATTGGACCCTAACTTAAAACGCAAGCAGACAGAATTCAGGATTCTTTTTTTTTTTGGTGAAAACTGCTGAATCACTGGTTCCAAAATTAGCAGAAAATATGCTCAGACCTTCCACAGACAGTGTGTGTGGTATGATCAAGTGTCTTGGGGGAGTGGGGTAAACACAATTTTTAAAAAAGAAATGTTTCCATCAGTTCACAGTGAACATTATCTGAATTCAGTTCAGGCAAAGAATATCTTAAAAAGCTAGATAAAGGAAATGAAGGCATGAGCAACATGTTATTTGTAGGAATGACATACATTATCTCCTTGGCAACTGCAGGGTGGCATGCAATTTGGCACTCTATGTTGTGTCATCTTGGATGCCTGGAAGTCACTGTTTCCTATGGAAACAAAGGAAAGAACAACATGAGAAAAAGAGTTCTGATTTTAGTATGCTGAGAAAGTATTTTAAAATTGAGGGACCAGCAGGCTTCCACAGCAGAACCAGACCTCAAAATGGCATTAAATTTTCATTTATTAATTCCTTGGTGCTTTAGAATATGAGTGAGATCCAAATTTGTTTTGACCGCACTGAACTTTTTATTCATGCTTTGTGATCAAATGATGACTCCAAACATTTGTGTGGAACTTTCTATGCCCTGGTGTGTAGTAAGTCTTTCATAAACATTAGGATGTCAGCATTATTCATGTTCATTTATCTATTCATTCAATAAATATTTGTGGAGTGTCTAATTTGTGCCAGGCATTGTGCTGGGTACTGAGGCTCCATAAACTCCTTGTCTTACGTCTTATGACATTATTCTGCCATATTCATGGGATATTGTGGTAGTTCTTTGTTTGAAGTGACTCAATAATTTAGCCAGCATTCATTTAGCCTCAGCCTGGAGAGCGTATTATTACATAGGCGCTAGGAGATAGCAGAAATGAACCACATGGCCTCACACTATTGATGGGATCTCATCATGGCTCTTCTTTGGTCAGTGATTCTGGGGAAGTTTTCTAGGTGCAGTCAGCTTGTTTTCATCACCAACTTCAAAGAGAATGGCTCCAAAATATTTATGGTAGTGACTCATGCTCAATATAATTTCATTTGGTAGGTAATTTGATGAAATTGAATGTCTTAAATGAAGGAAATTCAGATTGCAAGATAGCTAGCTAGAGTCGTAGTTTCCACCTTGATGAAATTCAAAGAGGTATCAACATTATAGAATGCTACAGGGGCAGCCAACATAGTTGTAGTAGACTGCTTGATCACTGCAGGAGAATGATACACCGGGGACATGAGGTTAAAGCCTGACGTCGATGCGACCAGGATTACCAAGGTGCCCCTAGGAATCTGTCCACAATGGTGCTGGAGAGAAGGACTGTGGAACAGATACCTGGATTCCAGAGTCAGTTCTTTCCAAGGATGACCTTGCTTTTCATTAATCTATTCAGTATCTCCAGAACATGGCCTTTCCTGCTAATTCTATATTCACTCCCTACCTCATCACAGCAGAAGGTGAGGCATTTATTCACATTTCTGAGACCTATTAAAGAATGACTATGAAATAGGACAGCTAATGTCCACCAAAGAATCTCACAAGAAAAGCCTGCTAGGATGACTATACAAAATAGTGATTTCAGGTGTTCTTTTAGCTCTAAGGAGTTGAAGCCATATGGCTGATTTTATAATTTCAGCATTAAAATTAAAAACCAGATTTCACTTCCTGGATTCTTCTTCCCTAGGGTCTTATTTTACTATGTCCCTCTCTAAGAGCAATATTTTAGCTTAGAATTTTCTTGGATTTGTGGATATATTCATGGAAGATTTAAATAGCATTGCAGCTGTACAGAAAAGCTGTTCTTGTGTGTGCTTTGAAAATCAGCTTTTCAATAACTGATAGCTTTAGAACCGTGATTGAGAGGAAAAATCCAGTCCTTGTTAAACAAGCTATTTCAGCTACTGGATGCATGCTTCAAACCGTTTGAAGAAAGAGAGGCTCACATACCTCATCACTTTGCTCCCAGAGAGGCAGGTTGGTGCCCATGGCCCTCATGCATTTTCTGTGTGGCAACAGAAGGCAAGAAGGTGGGGCTGGATCTGGGAGACGACTCTGCTCCTCCATAGCAATCACTCAGCCATACTTTTAAACAGGCAAATTCATGAAATGGGAGAGGAAAAGCATTTAATTCTGGTTATCAGTTAATATTCCAGGATTGACTCATTAAGCAGTCCATTAACTACTGTAGTGGTCCAGGAAGTATAATCTGGATAGAATAAATGACTGTCATCTGGTTTTCAAGTGGATTTAAATGGGCTGCTTTTGGCTATATAGCATTGCCAACTACTTATCTCTCAAGACATATTGTGTGAGACTCATTTTTGCTGTTTTGAGTGTACAGGAGGGAATGATTGTGTTGTTGATTTATTTCAATACAGCTTATTCATTATTTATCATTTCTTCATTGGACTTATTTTATTGAATATTCATAGTGCTTGGTACTGTGCTAGTCACTGGGGGGGAGAAAATGATAAGACAGTATTGCAACCCCAAAGAAACAGTAGAGATGGGCTCTCATACAGCATGCTGCATTGCTAGGCTGGGAAGAAGCATCAAATGCTGTGTGAAGATGTCACAGCCCAGATGAGCCATCTCTGTGGTGGGAGATTCTGAAGAAGGTGGTAGGGCTGTCAGGTTAAATTTCTCAGAGGAAGCAATGACTAAGAATGATATCAGAAAATACAGAATGGAGGCAAAGGAGATGAGGAAGCAGAGTGAGAAGAAAACATGCCAAGACCCAGAAGCAAGACAATACAGCTCATCCTTGTAGAACTAAATGAAGACACCCTGGCTAGAACCCAGGTGTTTTAATTGGGTTTCCCCCAAAGCAGACTCTGTTTCAAGAATTTGTGTGCAAGCAATTCATATTTGAGGTGATCCCAAGAAGCACTGCAAGGAAAGTGAGATGGCAAGGAAGACAATCCAATAAAGTATGACTAATGAACAGATTTACCACTGTGTGTTCATCACACCAGAGGCTCTCCCAGAATATGTGTGGAACACACCTCAGAATTGTCCTGTTGGGTGGCAGAGAAGTTGAGGTACTTATTTATCAGCTCTTGCCTCTTGTTCATTAAGTTTATTCAGGAGATGTTAACTTTCTTCTATTTCTGGTCAAACTCTCTCTCCCATTCCAGTCAAGCTCCTGTAAATAGAGCATTACTTAGAGCAGAAGAAGGTAGTCAGGCATCAGTGATGTCTGGGTAAACCAAACGAATACAGACCAGGCACTCATAGCCTGTGCTACACCAGGATTCCTGGAATGGGTCCGGAGGAGGGTTTGGGAATAAATGGGGAGATGTACCTGGACTTGGAGGCAGGACCAGGTCAGGGAGAATGTTATGTTATATAAGTGTGCATGTTTCAGAAAAACAATAGGTTCATAAGGATATTAGTTCTGAGAACTTTAATAGCCTGTGTGAGCTAGTGAGAGATGTAGCCATTCTGTGGCTTTGAAGAACAGGCAGATTGGAAAAATCCCGAGAAAGTTGGATGGAAAGGAATAACACAGAGAGAGGCAAAAATCAAAGTTTTGTGGCTTGCAAAGTAAACTGGATTGTGTGCTAGTCTCTAAGATCTAGCATAGAGTAGGAAGGTTGTGTTTGTTTGGATAAATATACTGAACTCATTGGATATGAATAAATTTGTGCCTAGGTTTGACTTTGGTCAAGAGGGTTTCTTAAGGGTAAGAATCTAGGGCTTTTCTCCAACTATCATATCACCAGAGTCAGAACAGTGCCTGATGTATAAGTAGGCACTTAAATATTTGTTGACTAATGCCTCTTGTGTTCCATAAGCCTCTTATCCTTCTCCATCAGAGGGCAGACAGGCTGAAAACCACAAACACAGAAAACAATCCAATCTGATCACATGGACCACAGTTTTTTCTAACTCAGTGAAACTGTGAGCCATGCCGTGTAGGGCCACCCAAGACAGACGGATCATGGCAGAGAGTTCTGACAAAGTGTGGTCCACTGGAGAAGGGAATGGCAAACCACTTCAAGTATTCTTGCCTTGAGAACCCCATGAACAGTATGAAAAGGCAAAAAGATATGACACTGAAAGATGAACTCCCCAGGTCAGTAGGTGCCCAAAATGCCACTGGAGATCAGTGGAGAAATAACTCCAGAAAGAATGAAGGGATGGAGCCAAAGCAAAAACAATACCCAGCTGTGGATGTGACTGGTGATAGAGGCAAAGTCTGATGCTGTAAAGGAGCAATATTGCATAGGAAACTGGAATGTTAGGTCCATGAATCAAGGCCAATTGAAAGTGGTCAAACGGGATGGCAAGAGTGAACGTCGACATTTTAGGAATCAGAAAACAAACATGGACTGGAATGGATGAATTTAACTCAGATGACCATTATATCTACCACTGTGGGCAAGAATCCCTTAGAAGAAATGGAGTAGCCACCATGGTCAACAAAAGAGTCTGATATGCAGTACTTGGATGCAATCTCAAAAATGACAGAATGATCTCTGTTCATTTCCAAGGCAAACAATTCAATATCACGGTAATCCAAGTCTATGCCTTGACCAGTAACACTGAAGAAGCTGAAGTTGAACGGTTCTATGAAGACCTACAAGACTAGAACTAACACCCAAAAAAGATGTCCTTTTCATGTTAGGGGACAGGAATGCAAAAGTAGGAAGTCAAGAAACACCTGGAGTAACAGGCAAATTTGGCCATGGAGTATAGAATGAAGCAGGGCAAAGGCTAGTAGAGTTCTGCCAAGAGAATGCACTGATCATAGAAACACCCTCTTCCAACAATACAAGAGAAGACTCTACACATGGACATCACCAGATGGTCAATAAAGAAATCAGATTGATTATATTCTTTGCAGCCAAAGATGGAGAAGCTCTATATAGTCAGCAAAAACAAGACTGGGAGCTGACTGTGGCTCAGATCATGAATTCCTTATTGTCAAATTCAGACTTAAATTGGAGAAAGTGGAGAAAACCATTAGACCATTCATTTATGGCCTAAATCAAATCCCTTACGATTATACAGTGGAAGTGAGAAATAGATTCAAGGGATTAGATCTGATAGACAGAGTGCCTGATAAACTATGGATGGAGGTTTGTGACACTGTACAGGAGACAGGGATCAAGATCATCCCAAGAAAAAAAAAAAGCAAAAAGGCAAAATGGCTGTCTGAGGAGGCCTTACAAATAGCTGTGAAAAGAAGAGAAGCAAAATGCAAAAGGGAAAAGGAAAGATATACCCATTTTAATGCAGATAAGAAAGCCTTCCTCAGTGATCAGTGCAAAGAAATAGAGGAAAACAATAGAATGGGAAAGACTAGAGATCTCTTCAAGAATATTAGACATACCAAGGGAATATTTCATGCAAATATGGGCTCAATAAAGGACAGAAATGGTATGGACCTAACAGAAGCAGAAGATATTAAGAAGAGGTGGCAAGAATACACAGAAGAACTGTACAAAAAAGATCTTCACGACCCAGATAATCATGATGGTATGATTACTCACCTAGAGCCAGACATCCTGGAATGCGAGGTCAAGCGGGCCTTGGGAAGGATCACTATGAACAAAGTTAGTGCAGGTGATGAAATTCCAGTTGAGCTATTTCGAATCCTGAAAATGATGCTGTGAAAGTGGTGCACTCAATATGCCAGCAAATTTGGAAAACTCAGCAGTGGCCACAGGACTGGAAAAGGTCAGTTTTCATTCCAATCCTAAAAAAAGGCAATGCCAAAGAATGCTCAAACTACTGCACAACTGCACTCATCTCACATGCTAGTAATGCTCAAAATTCTCCAAGCCAGACTTTAGTTGTATGTGATCTGTGAACTTCCAGATATTCAAGCTGGTTTTAGAAAAGGCAAAATAACCAGAAATCAAATTGCCAACATCTGCTGGATCATCAAAAAAGCAAAAGAGTTCCAGAAAAACATTTATTTCTGCTTTATTGACTATGCCAAAGCCTTTGACTGTGTGGATCACAATAAACTTTGGAAAATTCTGAAAGAGATGGGAATATCAGATCACCTGACCTGCCTCTTGAGAAATCTGTATGCAGCTCAGGAAGCAACAGTTAGAACTGGACATAAAACAACAGACTGGTTCCAAATATGAAAAGGAGTACATCAAGGCTGTATATTGTCTCCTTGCTTATTTAGTTTCTATGCAGAGTACATCATGAGAAACACTGGGCTGGATGAAGCACAAGCTGGAATCAAGATTGCCAAGAGAAATATCAAACACCCCAGATATGCAGATGACACCACCCTTATGGTAGAAAGCGAAGAAGAACTAAAGAGCCTCTTGATAAAAATGAAAGGAGAGTGAAAAGTTGGCTTAAAACTCAACATTCAGAAAACGAAGATCATAGCATCCGGTCTCATCATTTCATGGCAAATAGATGGGGGAACAATGGAAATAGAACAGACTTTATTTTGGGGGGCTCCAAAATCGCTGCAGATGGTTACTGCAGCCATGAAATTAAGATACACTTGCTCCTTGGAATAAAAGTTATGACAACATAGATGGCATATTAAAAAGCAGAGACATCACTTTGTCAACAAAGGTCCATCTAGTCAAGGCCATGTTTTTCCAGTAGTCATGTATGGATGTGAGAGTTGGACTTAAAAAAAGCTGAGCACCAAATAACTGATGCTTTTGAACTGTGGTGTTGGAGAAGACTCTTGAGAGTCCTTGGACAGTGAAGAGGTCCAACCAGTCCATCTTAAAGGAAGTCAGTCCTGAATATTCATTGGAAGGACTGATGCTGAAGCTGAAACTCCAATACTTTGGCCACCTGATGTGAAGAAATGACTCATTTGAAAAGACCCTGATGCTGGGAAAGATTGAAGGTGGGAGGAGAAGGGGACCACAGAGGATGAGAAGGTTGGATGGCATCACTCACTCAGTAGACATGAGTTTTGTAAACTCCAGGAGTTGGTTATGGACAGGGAGGCCTGGCGTGCTGCAGTCCGTGGGGTCGCAAAAAGTTGGGCATGACTGAGTGACTGAACTGAACTGAATTGAGTGAACACATGAATGAATAAATAAAAACTTTGTTATGCTCCTGGTTCCTGTCTGTTGTATAGATGGGTCTTCAAGTTGGAGAAAAATTTGAGAAGTAAACATTGATTTTATGATACAGATATAAAGATGGTAATCTAAGCCCCTGGACAAGTTTATTCATTTACCTAAAGACTGAAAGAACTGAAATGTCTGAGGGTTGAGCCCTGTGGAAATGTAACATTTTAGGATTCGGTAGAGGAAGTGTATTCCACACTGAAGAGAGTAAGTAAATGTAACAGGCCTGGATTGTGGAATTTATTGGACCCATTTAATGGAGGAAGAAATAATCAGCAGTGTTAGATGTTGCCAAGACAGTATGTAAGATGCAGATTTTTTAAAGTTTTTATTGGATTAAAACACAAAAAGTTGCAAGGGAAAGATGGGAAGGGAAATAAATAAACAGTGGGTTGAAGACTAAATGACCAGGGAGAGGTGGAAACATTAAGTGTAGACTATGTTTCCCTAAACTGGCAATGATAGAGTGGAAGCTGGAAGGGATCAAAGGTTAAGGAGTTGTGGGACTTGATATTTTCATCCCCTTCTTTGTAACACGAGAGAAATTTTAGTATGTTCTATGTTGAGAAAGTGCAAATATTTTTTAATTGCTAGCATGATTAAGTTAAACAATATTCCCAGGATTGTTGATTTTATGCTCTCCTCAAACACCCATCAGCCCAGAAGGAAACCTTTTAAATGGGAGTCCTTACTTATCTCTTCCTGCAACTGTCAGATGAAGGCAAGTTGGGTTTTAGCTGATTCTTAGCATTGCTCCAAGGAATGGAGGCGATTGTCTTCACCGAGGAATAGGAAATAACATGACTTTTGAAAAGAACACCCAATGTAATGTTCCCATATATTTCCAACATTTTCTGAGGTAGATATTTACCGTATTCATTCAACATTTAGTTCTATTGAAAAAAATACAATGAATATCTGAGTATAGAAACAATGGAAACTTCTATTATAATAATTTATCTCACAGGGACTATCTACATTTTTTGTTCTAGAATATGAACAGCAATATCAAAATGATATTTCACAAGTATTGATCACTTACCTACTTCAGATAAAGTGTTAAGCACTTTATGAATACTACTCCTTCAATAACTCTAAGAAGTTATCATTATTATCTTCATTTTACCCAGGAAAAATATGTAGCACAGAGAGGCTAAATAATTTCCCCAAGGTAACACAGCTAGTATTTAGCAGAGTCCAAAACTTGAATCTACCTGAGTTTAGAACCTACAGTTCTGACATTGGTTTTTAACTTTCAATATACTGCCAACAAAGATAAAAATGAAGGTAGATATTTGGCAGCTTTCAGTTTTAGAATTTATTTTATAGATGTCTGTAGAGGGCAGGGGCTTCCCTGGAGGCTCAGTGGTAAAGAATCTGCCTGCCAATGCAGGTGATGTGGGTTCCAACTCTGGGTCAGGAAGATCCTTGGAGAAGTATACAGCAACTGACTCTAGTATTCTTGCCTGGGAAATCCCATGGACAGAGGAATCTGGTGGGCTACAGTCCATGGGGACCCAAAAGAGTTGGACACGTCTTAGCAACGAAGCAACAACAAATAAAAGGCACATTTCCCTTGCTGCATACCAGATATTTGTGTCTTTTAGTTTCTGGCCTGCTAGACTGAAGTGGTTATGTTAGTGATATACATTAATGTGCTGATGAGCCATTTACCATAAATTGCAACTCAGCTACTGGTTTAATTCCTGCTAAATTTGCAATCTGCCTTTACTGAAGTGCAAAATTGGCTTTCTTGTCATAAAGTGGTAGAACATGCAAAAGAGTCTAATACCTTATCTTCTAGCTCAAGTAAGATTATCTAGGCTCAGAGAAAGTTTTAAAATTTTCACTTTGGATGAACATCTGTTTCAACATGAGAGCTTTATTAAACATCAAATGGTCTTGCTAATGCCTCATTGAAAACTACAGGTAATAGCATGGCACTTCCTCCTCAGGACAAGTCACATTATTTCCTGGAGAAAGTCAAAATGGCGTCAGCGATTTGTGGGGTTATCTGTTTGACAACTGGTGTTGTGAGGAATATCAATTTGTTCTGCTGACTGAATATGCTGTTTTACTATAGATGGAGATTTGTAATGAATTGTGTTAAAAAGGTAATTCAACATATGCTTTATGACCAATTGACTGTGCTTCCATTCGTAAAGTCTAGGGAATGGGATTGATGTTTAAAATACAAGAGCATATGCAGTAGGTACTTAATGAGTCCTTTTCCGCTACATACACGTGTGCACACATTTACTTTATATATAATTTGGCACATGCGTTGTTGAGCTTCATTTACCTTAATTATTTGCAGATAATTACATGTTCTCTTCCCTGGTGGCTCAGACGGTAGAGATTTTTCTTGCAACGTGGGAGACCTGGGTTTGGGAAGATCCCCTGGAGGAGGGCATGGCAATCCACTCCAGTATTCTTGCCTAGAGAATCCCATGGACAGAGGAGCCTGGCAGGCTACAGTCCATGGGATCACAAAGAGTTGGACACGACTGAGCAACTAAGCACAGTTTGAAGAATCATTTTCAAGTCAGAAACTAGAACTAGTGTTTATGTTGATATCTTCCCTGGATTACAATTAAAGTTAAATTGCATTATCCTATGAACCTGAGGGGGAGATGTTTTAGTTTTTCCATAATTTTGAGTAGCAATTTTACAAGCATCTTTCAAAAATTATATATTCAAACTGAAGGTAAAGTCTGTGGAAAGAAGTTGGAACACAGCTTCCTTTTTGCAGAAGAACTTCATAAAAATGGTTCATCATACAGAAGATGTGTATTTTGAATGATGGTGATCGTTCATTTTTCACACAACCCAAAGGGAAGTTTTCTTCAATTAAAAAGAAATTTTTCACTGCTAGTTTACCTTTGTGGTTAAGATAGAATTTTCTTTTTTTTTTTTTTTAAACCATAGCTTTGATAGGCAGATCTTTATTGAAAAAGTAATATCTCTGCTTTTTTTTTTTTAGTTTTTTATTTTTTAAATTTTAAAATCTTTAATTCTTACATGCATTCCCAAACATGAACCCCCCTCCCACCTCCCTCCCCACAACATCTCTCTGGGTCTAGCCAGGACATGGAAACAACCTAGATGTCCATCAGCAGATGAATGGATAAGAAAGCTGTGGTACATATACACAATGGAGTATTACTCAGCCGTTAAAAAGAATTCATTTGAATCAGTTCTGATGAGATGGATGAAACTGGAGCCGATTATACAGAGCAAAGTAAGCCAGAAAGAAAAACACCAATACAGTATACTAACACATATATATGGAATTTAGGAAGATGGCAATGACGACCCTGTATGCAAGACAGGAAAAAAGACACAGATGTGTATAAAGATAGAATTTTCTATACAGTAAATCATCTAAATGTGGACGTATTTGTAAATATTTATTTAGGTCTGACTGTAAAGATCTGTCTAGTCAAGGCTGTGGTTTTTCCTGTGGTCATGTATGGACGTGAGAGTTGCACTGTGAAGAAGGCTGAGCACCAAAGAATTGATGCTTTTGAACTGTGGTGTTGGAGAAGACTCTTGAGAGTCCCTTGGACTGCAAGGAGATCCAACCAGTCCATTCTAAAGGAGATCAGCCCTGTGATTTCTTTGGAAGGAATGATGCTAAAGCTGAAGCTCCAGTACTTTGGCCACCTTATGCAAAGAGTTGACTCATTGCAAAAGACTCTGATGCTGGGAGGGATTGGGGGCAGGAGGAGAAGGGGACGACAGAGGATGAGATGGCTGGAAGGCATTACCAACTCGATGGACGTGAGTCTGAGTGAACTCCGGGAGTTGGTGATGGACAGGGAGGCCTGGTGTGCTGCGATTCATAAGGTCACAAAGAGTCGGACGCGACTGAACTGAACTGTAGACTGTAGAAGGTATATGGGAAACAAAGTAATATCTGTAAGCATATTATGACAACTAAGCACCAAAGAAGTAGGGCAAATATTAGGAAGAACAGAAATATTCATAAGAATTTTACAATTTTTACACATACTGGAAAGGAAGGATTAATCAGAGGAAGATTTTTTTATGGGATAATGTGGGTCAAACATTAGTACAGTGGTTACCTTATAACAGAAACTGGATTAATGTAACTAAAATCCAAATCTGAAAAACCAAGCTGTTTATAAATGTTGCTTAACCTGGTTTGGATTGTGTGCGCATATTTCAGGTAAGTTATGCTTTCTTTCAACTCCATTCGGGTAGCTTTCTAACATGACAACTTAACATATACGCTGTAAGCAACTTCCTGAAGTGGCTAAAATTGTTGGTTTGGAATGCAAATTATGACTGTAGCTCATTTTGACTGTCTGGTCTTAGAAGTAACCAACTTTCCAAGGCTTCAGTGTCCTTATTGGGAAAATAAGAATATTAATACTATTACTTGGGTGGTTGTAGATAATGTGTTAGGTTATTAGTGTAGGGCTTGGTCCATAGTAAGTGCTCAATACATGGTAGAGATGTTGATAAAGATTCAAGACTTCTGTTTGGCAAGTGCTAATATCAGACATTAATTATTTACAGTAGCCCGTGAATGTGAAGCATTGCTTTAACAGTCTATTTCAAGAAAATACAAGGGTAAAAAAGAAAAGGAAGATTTTAGAACATCCTCAAGGGGTTTCAAATTTTAATTGACAAAGAAGGTTGTTGGCCTTTATCCTTACACCATAGAGAGAAATCTTTGAAAGTTGTCCCCCTGCCAGCAGACACTTTGTTCCTTCCTCTAGCAGCCCTCTTCCCTATGGTTAATACTTGTGCGTGTGCACGTGTTCAGTCTTGTCCAACTCTTTGCGACCCCATGGACTGTAGCCCGCCAGGCTCCTCTGTCCATGGGATTTCCCAGGCAAGAATACTGGAGTGGGTTGCCATTTCCTTCTCTAGGAGATTTTCCCAACCCAGGGGTTGAGCTTGCGTCTCCTGCATTGACAGGTGGATTGTTTACCAAAGTTTACCAAGTCTTAACTGCCATCTAGGAATATGATTAAGACTTACTCATCCCTAAATTTCAGCTTATGTGTTGCTTTCACAAAAAGACTTTCCCAGCAGTCAGGGTATGTCATGTACTCCCTAATTAAAAAAATTTTTTTTGATAGCATTTATTGCTTATTATAACTTCTTAATAATTCCTGGTAGAAGTTGTAAGGCCTGTGCCTTTTCACCTGTGTTCCCCCCATGCCCAACAAGATACTTGAAAAATTAGACACTCAATACATATTGTTCAATGAATGAATGAATTGGGTAAATCAGTGCCTTTAATAAGTCCTTCATTGCTTTTCAACTTAAATGTGGATATTCTATTACTCATTTCCAACAAGAAAGGAAGCATGCAACCTGAGCCCTTTTTCCTAAAAATAAATCTGTTAAAGTCATCATGAACGTTTAGATGCAGTGGGTAAACATTATCTAATGTTCCAAAGAAAGTCGGCTTGCTTTAGGTAAGGCTCTTGGCTCATCAAAGGTTTCCTTAATGCAAAATAGCTGTGATTTTACTAAATGACTTGGCTGCTAATTCTTCAGCTTTAGAACTTTCTCCCCAAGCAGAAGTATTTGCAGATCTAGTCCTGATAAATTATTTCTTTTTAGACATTGCCCCTGTTGCATTTGCTGATGCAGATGAAATTGTGACTCAGACTGCTTGCTATGCCAGCCTCCTATAGGGTTGGCAGGGATCTGAATTTTTCTGCATGGCTATTTATTATAGCACAATTTCATTTTGATCAAATCATATGAAGTCTATATTAAGAAAAGCACTGTCCAAATGTTTTCTAAGTTCAAATACAACTTTCTGAATATTTTCAAGCTGAAAAAAATCATTTTCATAAGATGATGTGGTTTATTTAAAAAATGAATTTGTTTGGACACCCAAGTTAGAAATTAAAGAACATGGTAAGATTTCTTTTGCAATATTTTATCAGGTATCTACATATATTACCTTTACTTTTAAGGATTAAAAATACCCTTAATATAAAATATTAGCAAAAGTTATAAATTATTTTAATGACATTTTTCAATATTTAAACACATGTATGTTTTAAAATCCATGATACATGTACATACATTTGCACATGAAAATCATAATCTGAAAGGAAAACAACAATATTTAAGGAAAAATATTGAGTAGTTAAAGAAGGACCTGGAGCTAAGTCCAGATTAGAAGCTTAAATGAAAACCCTGGTTGACTCAAGCATCTGATTAGGATTAAGGAAAACTGAAAGGAACTCAAGAGATATTGTGGAGAACTCATATCTAAGCAACTTCGATGGTTTAGAAAGATGATGTAGATGCCTCCCTGGTGGATATATGGAAGTGTTTTCATTCGTTAAGGACAAAATTTAAAATGTTACAAAGAAATCGATGCTTAATTCCTGTTAAAAGCATCTCAATTTCTCTACATATCTTAACTCAAGTTAGGATTTGGGGGGTTATCAAAAGAGGATACTCACTCAGTGGTGAAGAGAGAACAGACTAGAAACAAAATACCTGAGAAGAGAGAATTGTTTAGGTTTTGTTTATTTTTTTCCTATGAGAAAGTGAACATTCATTATTTTAAAATATTAAGATGTATGTCTTATATTTATTAAAATTAGATGATTGTCTTAGATTCCTGAGGTTGCCATAGCCAAATAACAAGATCAGTTGGCTTAAATAACAGAAACTTATTTTCATATTTCTAAGGACTAAATAATCCAAGATCAAGGTTCTGGCCATTCAGGTTTCTGATGAGAGCTCTTTTTCTGTTTGCAGACGACTGCCTTCCTGCTGTGTCCTCATATGACACAGAGAAAGGGTTTTCTGGTGTCTCTCTTTCGTAAGGACATTAGTTCTATCTGATCAGGGCTTTGTTCTTATGACCTCATTTAATATCACATCTTTAAAGATCCTATCTCCAGTATAGGACCTTGAGGAGTTAGGACTCCAACATATCAATTTTGAGGGGCCATAATTCAGTCCATAGCAATGATTAAAACTTTTTAATATTTCACTCTTTACCTTTTTGGACATTTGTTGCCTTCTGCTATCCCCAGTTTGGTGTCTTTCATTGTCTCATTTCTTCTATTTTAAACGTGGAAAAAAGTCCTTTGGCTACTGTCATTGAAATTTTAAAAAAATAAAAAGGGTGATACTATAATGCCAGACCAGTATTTCCACAGATAAAACTCTTTTTAATATCCCATTATATTGAGAAAGTGGGCCAGCCAAACTGAGTTGCCAAAGTTCTAATTGTGAGCCAACATTCTGGGTATGTCTTTTCATAGCATAAGTGTGAATATCATCCTATAGATTGGATTATAACAGTTCCTCCAGTCTTTTTCCCTGGTTACCAGTTTCTAGACTTTACTGGTAGTTGGAATGTTCCAGAAAGAGATCAGTGAACTGATAGGTTAATACATGAGATGCTTTTAAAAAATATATAATTCACATCTTTTCTGGACATTGAAATACTTGTGGCTATAGTTTTTCTTACATATAGCTTTGACAAATGGCTGCTGTTGTTGTTGTTCAGTCACTAAATCATTTTCGACTCTTTGCAACCCCAAGGACTATACCATGCCAGGCTTCCCTGTCCCTCACCATCTCCCAGAGTTTGCTCAAACTCATGTCCATCGAGTCGGTGATGCCATACAACCAACTCATCCTCTGGCTCCCATTTCCTCCTACCTTCAATCTTTCCCAGCATGAGGGTCTTTTCCAATGAGCTGGCTCTTTGCATCAGGTGGCTAAAGTATTGGAGCTTCATCTTCCACATCAGTCCTTCCAATGAATATTCACGGTTGATTTCCTTAGGATTGGTTGTGTAAGCGTGAGTCACTCAGTCGTGTCCAACTCTGGACTCCATGGACTGTAGGCCACCAGGGTCCTCTGTCCATGGGATTTCCCAGGCAAGAATACTGGAGTGGGTTGCCATTCCCTTCTCCAGGGGAATCTTCCTGACTCAGGGGTCAAACCCAGGTCTCCTGTGTTACAGTCAGATTCTTTACTGTCTGAGCCACCAGGGAAGCCCAGGATTGATTGTGGTAGTTGGTTAATTAAAAGTATGTTAGCTAAGTGTCAGGTGCAGAAGAATCACTCAGTAAAAATTAACCATTATTGCTGCTGTTGCTGTTTTCCTAGATGAGCTTTTTATATTTGTCTTATACCATAGGATTTACTCTAGTGTTAATTCTTACCTTTATTATGTCTAAAATGTGTTTTAATTTCATTATTGCATTTTATATTTCCTTGTATTTATTCTTATTTTTTGCCAGCAACATCCTTTTCGTGGCTGACTTCATCACAGACTGTCTTCAGCTCCCTCTACCTTTCTGATTATTCAAAGCAGGCACATTATTTTTATAGAAACATAGAAAAAATATCCTAAAATCTTGCTGTCTGTAATGATTTGTTCATGAATGACGTATCTTTTTATTTCAGGGACAGGATCTTGTTATCTGTCTTCTGGATTATTTCTATACAATATCCTTTGATGCCTACTAGGTACTGGGTGCCTTGCATGCATTATCTTATTTATTCCTTATGAGGAAGTACCGTTATTACTCCTGTTTTAATAAGAACTTTGAGGTTTCAAGAGATTTAGTAAGTTGTCAAATATCCCACAGCTGATAAATGGCAAATTCAGTATTCGAGTCCAGGACAGTCTGATCTGATGGCTCACAATTCAGTTTAGCCAGCGTTTCCCATTTTCTGATCCCTGATGACTGGCAGTAGCATAACTAATAAATAACATGCCCTCTAAATAGGGCCTAATGCTGAGTTCTTATCTAGATCCCAGGTTATTCCTATGAACAGTTGGAGTGATTTTAATGCTGTTTTCATCATTGAGCAAGAGAAGATCTATCCTGTTCAGTGTCTGCATTTGGAAAAAGTGAGCAGATGATTCTTTGCCCTCTACCCTCTCCACTTTTATGTTGGCAGTATTGATGAACACATCTCCTGGAGCAATTCCAGGTAGCATTCTGGTCAAGTCCAAGACTACCTGATCAAGCAGAGAACTTCTGCTCTGATTGGTGAAGTGTCTGACTAAGAAATTTCCTCTCCTACAGCCATCTATTTAACCTACCAAGTCTTGGCAAATAAAAAGAAGCACTAGAAATCACTGTGAAATAAAACTGACCAAAGATCACTTATCTTCAAGAAACCCTACTTCTTTCAACTTCTAAATATGTTAGACAAAATGAATGAATTCTGTAAGACTGTGTTCTCTGGTAATTCCAAATTGAAGGCATAAATTTCTTATCCCAGTGCCTGATATTGAAAGTAATATTTCTACAGCTTATGGAAATGCAAACACTGAATTAAAAGCTAACATTGGGAGGAAATGAAATACAATAAATAGAGAACTCGGCATTTTCATTTCTACATTTTGTTGTTCAGTGCATGTTGGAATCCCCTGGTAACAACTGATGAAATATTTAGCATGCTTATTTGTAGGGAATGTTTTTTATTTCTATTTGGTAACATTTTTAAAAAAACACTACTGAAGGTCTTCCATGAATCATTACCTTGGGATTTAGTTTTTCATCTGCTCTTACCATCATTGTTTATTTTCTTATTAAATAAGATGTGTGTCTAACCCCTGAAGGCCTGTCAGAACAGGCCTTGAATAAATGTCTTTGCATTATTGGATTTTTTTTTTTTTGGTATGTGACTCATTGATATTCTAGAAGATAAACCTGTTCATTATTAGCCTTGTTTGTTTTTAATTTAGAAGGGTTAAATTACATTTTATTAAACTTCATTAGCTTTTCAAATAAGCAAGATGAATGTGGCTTGCGTTCTGCACAGTCACTTTATCTCATTGCTGCTAGAGTAATAAGTTGAGATGAATTTTCTCTCTGTAGTTGATAATACTTCTTTAGAAATCGTGTCAGATCACAGTCATGATTGACGAATTGCTTGGATTTGCTCTTCTTTGCCTGTTGCTGCTTTAATTTGTTGGTAATGTTTAAATCTGCCACCTCACATCTCTATCCGACAGTTTCCCTTGCTTCAGGCTATTGTGACTAATGACAAAATGATCTCAAACTAAATCATTTTTTAAAATTCAAATGAAGCTTAGGTGCTTTTCTTGTTTGTAACCACTGTACATCTGCTGAATACTGATAGAGATACTCAACCCTGTGTATGAAACATAACCTCACTCTGACTGACACATTAGCGGCTCCAATACTTGAAGGCTGTGTGGATATTATTCCTAGCGAGTCCTGTGCCAGTTAGGTCAGCAGATTTCTCAATCCTTTTATAGTTTGTCATCAGGGAAAATGACAACTACTTTTTACATCGAGGACCTTGAGACCTCAATGCAAAATAACTTCAGTATCATTTGACTGCCTGGCAAAGAGCAAAGATTTAAGCCTTGAATCAGTCTAGTTCTTCTCTGCTTTTGTAGGTTATGATATTTAGAGTATTGAGATTTCTTAGGCATTCTTAGTCAGACCTGGGTTCAAGTCCAGATAATTTATACACCTTAGGTGTTATCCGCAATATTATGGACATATGTCCATAAACAAAGAGATAGTCATCTGAAGGTCAGATAGAAAGTTTCTGAAACTTGCTCTTTAATCTGAAATAGAATCTTAACTGTATTATGTCCATTTCAGTGAAATTTATTAAAAAATGAAATAGATGCCTGCTATGTGCATTAGCCTACTATGATTAATAAGATAGCTTTCTATCCTAGAAGTTCACTAACACTGTAAAACTGGGAATAAAAAGACTTGATTATTTTTTTCAGATGATAATCCTAGTGGCATACTTCATACTGCTTCCTCTACTTTCATAAAGTCTCATGCTTCATTGATTCTTTTTTCTAATCACAGACTGATCCTGCCTCTTTGACTTGAAGTCACTGTTTTCTCCAGACATGTTCTTCAAGTCTGTGCTTATATTACTTTGATATTTAAAATTTGCCTAGTAGTGGATAGTGTCAATATAATTTTCAAAACGTCAAAAACATGAGTCATACAAATATGGAATGAATCTATGTCAAGGTTTTGTCTAATTCATTAATTAATGAGGATACTACTTATTAGTAAAACTGGCTCAAAATCTTTTTTGGGGGAATGCCTATAAGTAACCATTATTATTGTTATTTGAATAGAAGAATGAGACTGCTAGATTAGATACAGAAGTAGTTAATATCCTTCAGGGAGTCAAAATCATAACCTTTGGTGCTCCTTTCTACTGAACAGTAATCTATAAATTTATATGTAACTCACAGTGTTTGGGGTCAAATCCAATATTAAATAGAAAAATCAAACTCAAGTATACTCTCCAAGAGACTTGATAATCCTTGGATGGACTTTTTAAACCATGCTCCACAATGACATTGCAGGGACATGCTGTATTCCTTTCTGATTTCCAAGTCTTGAATAATTTTTAAACAATATACTTGACTGTTACAAATACTTGACTAACTCCTATAGGTGTAGTTTATGAAGCTCTTTAATGTCTCCCCCATATTTGAGTATCCAGAGGCTGTACAACATGGCAGAACACTCAGTCACTCACTCTGTGACTTTCATCCATGTAACCCCGCTGCTGTGAGCTGCATGCATGCTCGGTTGTGTCCCATGGACTGGGGCCCGCCAAGCAATTCTGTGTATGGGATTTCCCAGCAGTAATACTGGAGTGGGTTACCATTTACTCCCCCAGGGATCTTCCCAACCCAGGAATTGAATCCACATCTCTTCCATCTCCTGCATTGGCAGGCAGGTTCTTTACAACAAGTGCCACGTGGGAAGCAATCAGCTATATTAGAACATAACTCACAGTTGGTATTTCAGAATATTTCAGAAGGATTCTAATCTGGAAGAAAGGAAGACAGGGTCCTACAAATGTTCTTGTGCTTCCTTCTGAGGCACAGTTAAGTCACTTATAGTTTCGTCTTTTAAGGTCTCACTTTTAAAATTCATTAGGTAGGATTGGAACAGTCTGTGGAGCTAACTATTCCATACTACCGAGGCAAGGCTCTTCTGAGGACTCCACCAAAAGCTACATAAATGGTGAGATTTTCCACTATGTCTGGAGGGAGCATGTGCTATTCCTGGCTTGGTATGTGCTGCGCACTGTTTTTTCTAATCCTGTCAGGTGGTTCTTTTTGCCTTGGGTAGTTAACTCATACTCAGAGTGAATCTGTGCATAGCAGAATTCTCACTGGGGACTCCTCAGGACTTTTGGCTTTTTTTTTTTTTTTCCCAGCATCAAATTCTCTGCTAGTTTTTCCTGTGAATTCTAGCCACCTTGATTTCATCACGTTCTCAGCCTCATCTCCTCAATTTAGGGGGTCTGTCAGATTGCTTGTGTATTCTCCTTTCCTCCACCACAGTATGCACACTGAGTTTTGTTTTTTCTCTCTCAGTGATTGTGTCCTGTGCTCTCTAATGCTCAATCTCTTAAAAAACAGTTGTTTTACAAATATTTTCCTTTTTTTTTTTTTTTTTGGTCATTTCCTATGAAATAGTAAATTCAGTTCCTGTTGCTCCATTTTGGCCAGAAGCAGAAATCTCCAATTCTTAGAATTTAGTCTGAGGGAAAACAGGAGTTTCTAAAGATTATGGGCAACCCAACTTTTGGTGGAAGAAGGCAATATGCAAATATCAAGCTGTATTTGAAAAGATGTATTTCTCTCTTGCTTCTCTAATCAGCCCTTTATTACTTTCTTCCCTTCTTTTCTTAGTATATTTAATATTTTGCCACAGCTTGACCCTTCATTCTGTTTTACTTTTTCTTATATTTTTGATTGCATCATGTGTGTGGGAGTGCATATTATCTTCCCAATGATAGTGTAAACTCTTTAAATGATGTGGCTATACCTTATCATTCTTTATATTTTTCATCTTGAATGTAACATCTTAAAATTAATTCTGTAAAGAGGGATTAAAAATCTGAGGATTAATATACAGGTGATGTTTATAATGTATTTTGTATAGGAAAAGTACAAGGCAAATAATGATACCTTTAGCTTTTAGGTTGATGTTAATTTTGGTTTCACTTGTTTCCACTCAAATTATGTGACATATGTGAGACTCCAGTTTCTCATGAGTTCAGCTGCAACGAGTTTAGAAGAGTACTCCAGGCTGACATGAAAAGTACTTCCTAAACCTTTTCAGATCCTGCTTTGGCTCTGCATGTTGCAAGCCTTTTTCTTCTCTCTCTACTCAGGGAACTTGAGGCCATAATTCACAAGTCTATGAGATATGTATGGACTGAATCCTTTCAACTTGTTCAATAAGTGTAGTATTGGAAAAATATTTTACGGGTAAAATAAATATTTCTCTGTAAAGGGAGCTCACAAGTAATTTTGTATAATATTATCCATAAAGTTCCTTGCAAGTTGGCTCCTTCTAATCATCCACTTGTGAGCTTTTCTTCATCATGTCTCTCTCTTCTCTGTACTTCTCCATCTCCTTACCCACCATTTATTTCATAAAATGGTGCGAAAAGAGGATGGAAAAAGCGATTACAATATACCCTTAGTATAACTTAGAATAAACATAATTAAAGAGGAAGATTGTTGCAAAAAGTCACAGTATCTTCTAAAGATAGACATGATTATTTTGGGAATTGTTTGAGCAATTGCTTTCCTTCATTAGTATGGACAATCTATAGTTGGCTCTATGGTTATTTATCATGCCTGTCAAAATATAAGAATTTTAATGCTTACCATCTGTATTCAGATACAGTCTTGTTCTATACATAAAATCATTTATGGAAAATGGTGAATTCCATTTTGATTTAAATACTATTGGTAAATAGTTTAAACTCAGATATTTATGCAATGATATTGTGATGATATTTATATTATAATACAACAGTTTATTTAAAAATGATTTTCCTTTCTATTCACATTATTAATTGTGGTAAAAAACTAAAATGCATTAGGACTTCTGCTGCTGCTGCTGCTGCTGCTGCTAAGTCGCTTCAGTCGTGTCCGACTCTGTGTGACCCCATAGACGGCAGCCCACCAGGCACCCCCGTCCCTGGGATTCTCCAGACAAGAACACTGGAGTGGGTTGCCATTAGGACTTCTAGATTTTATATAATAATGTCAATGTAAGATTATGAAAATAATTCCCAGAGATTTAGAAGTTAAGGTTTTGGAGTTTCTGTCTTTTTAAAGGAATATTATACACATATAGATGGCTATTGTTTTTATTCTGTGCACAAAAATAGATATCATTCTTGTTTATAAAGCGAACATTTACTAAACTCATTGAAATGTATATAGCATATCAGTAAAACTGGAGAAAGATATTGTACAGTTATCATCATGAACCCTTAAAGTAAAATCAAGTATAACTCTAGTTCAAAGTTCTAAAAGCCTAATCTTTCCATAGATTTAAATTCTAATTATTCATAAGTATGGAAAATATTTTGAAATAAAAGATGCTTCATTCAGAGTTTCAAATATATATGTGTCCTTTTTAAGTTAGATATTCTTAAGCTTTCACAAGAAGCTGAATGACTGTAGCACATTAATAAAGGAGCTAATTTGTAAGTATTTGATCCATTTAAATTTTGTATAATTGCATAAAATTATGTAACCAATATAATTTTTAATATACCTTTTCAGAACACAAATGCCAATTTGAGCATGAGAAAAAGAGCCAACGCCTTGGTTCACTCTGAATCTGATGTTGGCAGCAGAACTGATGTGGGAAACCATTCTAGCAAGTCTTCCACGGTTGTTCAAGGATCTTCTGAAGCCACACCACAGTCTTACTTAGCTTCCAGTCCAAACCCATTTAGCCGTGCAAACGCAGCTGAAACTATATCTGCCGCAAGAGCAATTCCATCTGCTCTTCCTTCTACTCCTAGTAGAACTGGGTATGTGCCCCGACAAGTCCCAGTTGGATCTGCTTCTACCCAGCATGTGTTTGGATCAAGACTGCAGCGAATTAAGACCACAGTTAATAGCATAGGGACTTCTGGGAAGTTGTCAGCCACTACTCCTCCCTCTGCTCCACCACCTTCTGGATCTGGCACAAGTAAAATAGACAAATATGCCCGCATTCTCTTTCCAGTAACATTTGGGGCATTTAATATGGTCTATTGGGTTGTTTACTTATCTAAGGACACTATGGAGAAATCAGAAAGTCTAATGTAATTTTGTTGCTATAGTAGTTTCCTAAAAGATGATGAACTTAACACAGAATGTCTTTTTAAATGTTTTTAAACAATTTAAAACAATTGTTCTTTACTAAAATAAAAATTCCATGTAATTTTTCCATTTAAAAAATTCAGCCAGTCATTGGGAGAGTTAATTAATTCCTTAGTGAAGGGAAAGTGAGCTATCTTTCATTTCAGAAAGATGATTTAAATAGAATCAATTCAACATTCAAATTAGATGGAATACAGACTATCCTGAAAAGTTGGGACAAGCGAAACAGGGCTATTAGAGATCCATGGTGCATATTTATGCATTGAATTTTGAAAACAGTCTATGATATTTTCTAATACACACTATGAATATCAACCAACCACCCTAAATTTCCCAGTGGCACTGCTCTTAATCAGAATCTTTGGATATGATAAGCCACAGTAACTTTTGGAGATCCTCTTAGTATCTTCAAGAAAAGGACTTTTCCTCTTATATGAAACATTTTTAAAAGGAAAATGGAACACAACAAATACTGACCAATAGAGTGAAACTTCTGCTGCAACAAAGACAGAGACCAGGAGAAATGTGTTCCTGCCATGTGTTGGCCAAATAACAGTTGACTAGAAAATTTGTACTTTGAGCCAAAGTTTAACTTACTGTATGAATTCCTTTTGATAATAGTTCATTCAGTTATATATCCTTTCAACATATAGTTATTCAGAGCCTACCATGTTCCAGGCACTATGTTAGACACTGTCTCTCTAGAAAAGCTCTTTCACCTTTACCTGCACTTTTACTCAAATAGGAGAGTAAGTGCATGCTAATGAACCACCAACTAGCAGAAGACATTGCATTCTTTAGTGTAGGAGGTTTATTTAGAGTCTGATGACATAATATTTGTTTCTGCTATATTGATAGAGGATAACAAGTGTATTATTCACATAGCCACTTTTGAGATTAGTACACATTAACGCAACTTCAGCAAGTGACTTCAGTGTATAACGAAAATGTGGTAAAGATTGTTCTCTTAGTGAAAAGCACTGTGTACCTCAAAGTAGTAATCTGGGCACTATAAGACCTTATAGATTACTTGTCTCAAACTTGATCAGAATCACATATAGAATTTGAATAGATTCAGAATAGAATTTGATTAGAATCACAGAATCATCAGAATCAGGAATTCAATACAAAGCCTTTTAGATATTTTTCCCAACATAGAGCTATATCAGCTGGTGAAATACTAAGCTTCTAGGGAGTTTGTGTGTCCATAGTTCATACTTCTGGGCAGTTTTATGTTTATTTTGGGGGGACTTTTTATACAGTTTCATAACGAAGGTGAGTATTTTAAAATTATAAGAACAGTAAAAGAATGGAGTAAAGGAAAAAAAAAATCATGACTGGTGGTAGGATGCTACTGAAGCTGTTATGTGGTTTATCAGGACTTTCATGTGCTGATTTTTCTTTTTTTTATTAGGTAGGCTTAACAGCTTAATTAATTTTCTTTCAGCAGTCCTATGCCTCTAAATCTAGGCCTAGTTTTTTTGGTTGTGTTACTTCCAAGATTTTTCTTCTGTACTTCTCTCTTCCTGAACTGGGGTATGTGAATGAATGTGTTCTGGATGTTTGGGGAATATTTTGATAGAAATGGCCACCTTGTCAACAGTATTTCTTATTTTTTTAGAAAAAATATATATTAATTTGCATTAGTTTTTTAGTTGTTGAATTGCCTTGAAATGGTTGTATATGAGACCTATAAAACGTGCAAATACTAAATTTTAATTTGAATCATATCTAAGAATTCCTTCTTGGCTATGTCTCTAGCTGTTTCTTAGAATCATCAATAATTTTAAGGCTGAAGAATATTTTAGAAATCATCCAATCCAAACTCCTCATTTACAAATTGATGCCAATAGTATGAAGCCCAGTAAAATTTGTATATGTGTATATATTTAATAAAGAATACTTATAACAAAAAAGCTGATAATAAATTATTTCATGAATGTGAATAGATGTATAGCCTTCAGGATGATGTTTGAAATTGTGGTCAGAAGCTATGATTGTTTCTTTATTCCAACAAAATGACCTTATTTCTTTGGTAAGGAAAATGCTCCTTGCTTGTCTGTTGGCCTATTCTTAAGAATAGTTCATTGGCTTTCTTTTTTTTAAAGAAATTCTTCTCCTATAAATTCTTGCAGATTTTTTAGGGAATAAAAAGAAATGATTTTAGATTTGTAGATCAGTGATACAGATGGATTCATAATTTTGTCTTTACCTTTGTATGTGAAGAAGATTTTTAAAATAATTCAGGTAGCCAAGCAAAGAGAAAGGACAAAACTAACCAAGGATTCTTAGTTGTTAAATGGAAGAATAAATTGATCAGAATGTTTAATCATTCTTGTGAAAAGGAATTATTTCTATTGCCCACATGTTAGTAGTAAAAATATACAGTTTGTTTTCCTTAACTCAATTCCATCAAATTAATTCAAAGCTAACTTTTTAAAATGATCTTTTCTATCTTTTCAATAACTCAGAGCTGCATTAATGGAACACTTTTGTGAAGAACCAGTCACGTTTTACCATGAGAAATATCACAAGAGTTATTAGGAGAGCCCAAATCCTGGCAGTTTGTGCAAAAGAATGGCTATTAATGGTACCTTTTTATGTCTCTATCTTTTTTTTTTTTTTTTTGGCTGCATCTTAGTTGCAGCACTCAGGATCCTCATTGCATTGTGCAGGAACTTTTGTTGCAATGCATAGACTATACATTTGTAGCAAACAGGCTTCAATGCACTGCAGGCTGTGGGATCTTAGTTCCCTGACCAGGAATCAAACCCACGTCCTCTGCATTGCAAGGAAGATTCTTAACCACTGGACCAGCAAGGAAGTACTTGTCTCTATCACTTACAGATAAAATTCAGAATTGTTTCCTTCAGTACCAGGATCTATATTCACTGCTGCTACGTAATTACCTCCAACTTCCAGGTATGACTAGGGATGATAATTTACTTACATGATTAATCCACAGTTGAAAAGGGCTTGCATTTTGTGTATATACAGAGTATTTGAATAATGTATACTTTAAATTGAACCTCACAAACCTTGAATTTGAGTTGGCAGAGAGTAGAATCATCCTCTTTTACAAATGGACATGAATCATAGAGAAGTTAGTGACCAAAATAAAAGCAAAGAGCTGGAAAGAACTTTGAAAGGTCATTTTTCCATCATTTAAAATCAAAATTAATGCAAAAATTGATGATGAACAAAATGCCTAAATTTTAAATAAATATGGGATTGGTATTAATAATTTATCCTTTTGCATCAGCATCTAATATTGCTTGGCATGGCACTGGTATAGACGGTGAGGAAAGAATGCATGTAATTGTATGACTGTTGATGGGGAGAAAAAAAGAGTGATGGCAGGGAAGGCTTCACAGAGATCTTAAACTGAATTTTGTAGAATAATTGGGAGTTCTTATCCCCTGCCTACTCCCACAAACAACAAAAGCATATTTTCACCACCCTCTGAAGCATGAAGAGATACAGATTTTGAACTTCAAGAGGAAACTCTTCACGGTATTGGGAAGCAAGGTAAACATGAGGAAGTGAGAGTTGCTGATGTTGGGACAGAGAGAATTTTGTGTAAATTACTAAAGAGAATAGATATGATCCTGGATTAGTGGCAGTTTAATGAAAATATTGCAGGATAATAAGATGAAAACGAACATGCTATTGCTTCTGTTTCAGAGAAATTATCTGATTGCTGTAAGAGCTATGAAATAGACGGCCATAAATCTAGAATTAGTAACAGAATGGTGATATCTCATTTTTCTTTTCTCTCAATCTTTGTCTTCTAATTCTGTTTTTTTTACCCCAATGAGTTCATTGTCATTCATAAAAATATGTGATTAAAAAAAATAAATATAGGTATCACAGAAAATTATGAACCCTCTCAAAATCCTACTGCAGAGAAATTGTTAATATTTCATGAATATTGTGCCAGATACTTTTGTACAAGTGTTTGTATTGAAAAATAGATTGACTGATTAAAAGACAGAATTCTGTAAATTTGAGCCAAATGTTCCACAAATGAATGCTCTTAAATAATTTTAAAAATATTCCATTTATCTTTATCTCAACTTAAGATAGAAATACAAGGACAAAACTGAAGAAATTATTGAAGTTTAGATAGTCAAAGCAAAAGATTTGAAAGATACTATATCTTTTTACTCCAGATTTCAGAATTTATTTCAGGATTTTTTCCCCTATTATGTATCTAAATCGCATTTTTTCAAAGTGTTCGTTTCTCTGAAAGTATTTAGTTTTGTTTGTGTTTGTTTTTTAACCCTCTGTTTTAGTTTTCAACTTCATAATAGTTTTGGTTTTCTTCTTTTCCCTTCCTTTCCCACTCTGTGTCAATTCATTTTTACATTTCTCTCTTCTTATTTTTATAGTCTCTGTTAATTTTTTCTTTTTTTTGAGCCTCTGACTGTCTTAATGAGATCATGTCTATAATTTATTTGAGGCTATAGAGAATTATTTATATAAACTTTTCCTTCATTTCCACCCCAAAAATGTTTTCTCTAGTATGAACTTTATCTGCATTTTCATTGTGCTTTTGTTCTTTGCCTTCTGGGCTGATTTCTGTTAATCACTGGATGAAGTCAGGTATTTACCAAACTATAGAGTGGGAAGTGGCAAGAGAATGAATCAGATTAGCCCACAGCAGCTTTTTAAATCTCAGGTTTCAAGCCCATCTCCCGAGATTTGTTTTATCTTCTGCCTAGAGACCATATTATTTCTCTGCTGTTGACATTTGGGTGGTCAGTGTGACTCATAGTGTAGAACTCTCAGTTTTACTTTCTCCGTGTTGTTAGTATTTTAGTGGTTATTGCTGCTTTCCCAGGCTTCTATCAGAGTCTAGAGCAATTTTGTCTTTACCCCCATATTCTACCATCTGGGAATAAACAACTGGAAACTCATGAAGACAGGATTGTTTTTCTCTTACCTTTTCACACTCCGTATTATGGTGACTTCAGTCTTTGGAGGACAGTGTAGGACTGTAACATTCAGTGAAATCCACATCCTGTCAAGATATGTGTGCTAGTCAATATTCTTTCTCCTGTGAGTACAAATGTCTCTCCACTTGAAAGCTATTTATTATAGTTTATGGTCAATTACTTGTATTTATAGATGTGTTTTTCATCCCGATTTTTAATTATTATATTTTTGGAAGGATTTCTTAGGAGCAAAGTGCATTATAAATGTCTGTATTTCGCCCGTTTAAATTGAATCCATCTATCATTTTTATTTCCATTAGATCAAGGTTGACCAGATTATCTTTTGCTGATATCATTTACTGACAACCAGAGCTACCTGGTTTTCCCTTCTGCTTATCAGGTGTCATTGGAATCAGGTATTCAACCTAGATTAAATCTGTTATGACAGTGTTGATAGAAAACACTTCCCTTTGGGGGAAGGAAAAAACTATAATACTAGAAAATAAATATTATTGCAGTTAACCGTTGACTGACATAGTCTTTCTCAGCCACCTATATTTGTGAACAGTAGTCTGCATGACAGCTTTGCAGGTGTTTGCTGATATAATGGAACATGTTTATTGTCATTTTACTGATTCCATATACTGTTTTCCAGTTTAATATACAATAAACCAGAGCTTTCATTTTTTAACATACATATAAATTAGTATTGGTCGATGAGGTAAGGGTCTATGATTTTAAGGAAGGATCTATGATTTTAAATTGAATTAAAATCCAAACTGTTCATGCCAAACTGTACTCTGTGTTATAAGACATTGAATGGCCATAGTAAATAAGAAGCTAAATTTTCCACTGGTTTATCCTTAATGATGAAAACCTCTTAACAATTAACTGAAGAAAAAATTAAGTATTCTGTCTGGTTTTTCAATTGGAATGTTGGACAAATTGAGGAATAAAAGCTTATCTGCTTGTCCTCTGAATGATTTTGTTTCCTTAATTGTACAATTGAAAATATTCCTTATCATGAAAGTAAAGAACAGTAATAATACATATTTTATTTGTATCATAAAAAACTAAATTTGTCCTCCTTTGAGCTTTATTATTCTTATTAAATCAGAATAGCAGATAGTTAAGTGTGGTATTTAAGACAGCTCAAAATTCTATAATAGATACACATGTTTTGATTTCATGGGGATGCAGTTTTCTTACAAAGTACCCAGTTCTGGAGCTTATAGCAACCACATTTGCCCCTGTGAAACTGATGATTTTATTCCTGTAAGCATATTATATATTTTAATGAGTACAATACAAGGAAGAGCACATAGTCATTATGATTTTGCTTGGGCAGATTTCTTTTGAAAAAGGGATATCAAATATTGGTTTAGTATTTTAAATAATTCATCAGGAGATGAGTTTTTAAAACTCTCTTTAAGCAAACTTCCCTTGCTTCTCAGTTTAACTTGTTACTAGTAGTACTTTTTCCTTTGCTTCTTAAAAACAATATACTTGAGCATGGCATGGAGAATAATGCAGTTTTCAATTTCCACTGGAGAGTGAGTATTTAAAATATTAAGGATTAAAATTTCCATAAAATTTGATCACAGATACTTATATCTTAAGAGACATATTTTGGAGTTGAACTCTGGAATCATTAAAATACAAACATTGTATCTCTCTAATGCAGTTTTCTATTTAGAACAGTAAATATAAATAGCTTTGGAATATTTGGGGGGTGCTTAAGAACCTTTCTTCTGTTTGTAAATATGTTTTCTTTAAATTGGTCAGTATTGTTAGTGACAAGATATGTCACTTTTGAAGCCCTGCCCGTATCATGAGTATTTCTAGTTTTTCCTACTTTTAATTCCCTGCATAACCCATACCATCATCTAGGTTGTAGTTTTGCCAAGCTCTCATAATTGGGGAGTTTCTTTGTGGGTGATGTGGTTGAAGATAATTTATAAGGCCCATGAGATCTGATATAGCACAATAAAAGCCTGTAACTAGCTGGTTTTGATTAAAGAGGTATCAAATTTTCTGATAAGTCAAAATAAAGTATAGCTAACCATGGTTTAATCCTAACTTGTGAAAACAAAATAAAATTCTGAGAAACTAAACAATGCTAACTTATAAAAATATGTGTGTTTATGTTTTTAAATATCTAGCTTAGAATAATAGTGTAATTATTTTGATGAGATGAAGCACTTTGAACGTTCTGATGGTCTTTAACGAAAGTTTTAAAAAATATAATGTATTTTGAAGCACTTTTTATGTAACCCTTCTTGCTCTAAAGCAACTGTTTTCTGAAGAAAAATTCAGCTTTCTGAATTATACCGTTTAAAAGGAGAACACACCTGAGAGATAAAAAATTGACCACAGATTTTCTGTGATGTACATGTACATGTGCATATCTGAATGCATACTAATAAATTACATAGTATTTTTGTTTTGGTTGTTCACTTTTCAGTTCAGTTCAGTTCAGTTGCTCAGTCGTGTCCGACTCTTTGCGACCCCATGAATTACAGCATGCCGGGCCTCCCTGTCCATCACCAACTCCCGGAGTTCACTCAAACTCATGTCCATCGAGTTGCTGATGCCATCCAGCCATCTCATCCTCTGTCGTCCCCTTCTCCTCCTGCCCCCAATCCCTCCCAGCATCAGGGTCTTTTCCAATGAGTCAACGCTTCACATGAGGTACTGGAGTTTCAGCTTTAGCATCAGTCCTTCCAGTGAACAGCCAGGACTGATCTTTAAGATGGACTGGTTGGACCTCCTTCACTTTTACAAGATATTAATTTAGTCCCCTCATACTTAACTGTATTTATTCAGTTAAACGTGATTCTTGTTGTGGACTGAATATTTGTGTCTCCCAAGATGCATATGTTGAACCTTGACCTTCCATGTGATGGTGTTAGGAGATGGGGTTATGGAGAGAGAATTTGGCTTAGATGAGGTTGTAAGAGTGGAACCCTTATGAATGGGATTAGTGCCCTTGTAAGAGTCAGATGAGTTTGCTTCCTCTCTCTGCTGTTACAGGAAGATACATTAAGAATTTGGCAGTCTGTTGGACTATGTGGGCACCTGATCATGGACTTCCAGCCTCTGTAAGTGTGAGGACTACGTCTCTGCTGTTTAAGTTACCCAGTCTATCATGTATTAGTCCTTCAATCATGTCCAACTCTTGTGACCCCCCGTGGACTACAGCCCGCCAGACTCCTCTGTCCATGGAACTCTCCAGGCAAGAATTCTGGCTGCTGCTGCTAAGTCACTTCAGTCGTGTCCGACTCTGTGTGATCCCATAGACGGCAGCCAACCAGGCTCCCCTGTCCCTGGGATTCTCCAGGCAAGAATTCTTCAGTGGGTAGCTATTCATCTCTCCAGGGGATCCAGGGATGAAACCCAGGTCTCCTGCATTGTATACAGATTCTTTACACAGTCTATGTTATTCTTTTATGGCTGTCTAATCTGTCTAAGGCAATTCCTTACTCTTGGGAGAATATTTCTATTAAATTTTTAATATTTAGATATGTGTGAGTGAATGTTCAGTCTCTCCTTCATGTCAGACTCTTTGCAACCCCATGGACTGTAACCCTCTAGGCTCCTCTGTCCATGGGATTTTCCAGGCAAGAATACTGGAGTGGGTTGCCATTTCCTTCTCCAGGGTAGCTTCCCCACCCAGGGATGGAGCACACACATGTTTCCTGCATCTCCTGCATTGGCAGGTGGATCCTTCACTACTGAGCCACCTGAGAAGCCCAATATTTAAATATGTAGCCCCTTTATTTAAGTGATTTGTGTTCTGCTTTAAAAATAAAATTGAAAGTTGTATTATCACCAGATCTGATTTCCAATTGAAATGAATGTTCATTAGAAAATACCTGCCTTTTATAGTTAATATTGATCATAGAGAAGTACAGCTAATGTAAAAAAAAGTCAAAGTCAAAATCAAACAAACAAAGCTATTCTGAAACACAAGGTGAAATGCCACATATAAAGTTTATGACTTTTCAATTGTTATGGCATCAATTGTTTAAATTATACTAATTTTGTTTGTTTGAATCTTCTATGAATAATTTCTACATAGCTTACATTTAAAGGTTAATTTTCTTTCTGACTAATTGGAAGCAGAAGCTCAGTGCTGGCCACGTGGATATGAAAATACACCCTGGGGCAATTCAGTAATTGTGAGCTTGTTTACAATATTACCTAATCTGTATTATCATTCTCTGTGCATTTTGAAAATTAATCTCTCTCCTGAGGAAAATTATATTAAATTCTTGCTATTATATTCTCATATGTTTTTTTGATGTCAAATATGCATCCATCATGTGAGTTCTTAAATGTTATCCCTCTCATTTTATTCCAGAGGATGTAAAATAATGTCATTCATTTAATGTTGCTTTGGATTATGTTCTCATTTAAAAACTCTTCAGGGTAACATTCATCAACTTTGTATTCTAAGCAAATGAGTTCAGGAATCTGTATCATTAGCATTAAGATAAATGCTAATCACTGGTATCATTTATTAAGTAAGACCCTTATGTCTGCTTTTGAAATAATAATATTGTTAAAATGCCCACATGCATCTATCAGCTGAAAACTAAACAGACTGATACATAGGTACGTTTAATAGAAGGAAATACCTGAATTGGCATTTACTCCAACATTCTGATACATTTCCATTTCTTCCTTCAGTCTCCTACATTTTGCCTCCTTGCTCATTACTGTAAACTTATGGTACCCAAACTCCTTCCCTTGAGTTTATGGTGTCCCTACTAGTGTCATAGAGACAAGAGATTTTAAAAAATATCTTTTTCTCCTGAATGCAAAATGGAAAGAATATAGGCATCATTCTATTTTTGTGTCCATAATTGTTTACGAATACATCATATAATACTCCCCCATAAATGAGAACAATACATTCTTACTCAGAAGTAAAACTTGGTTTAATGTTTCTTTTAGCAGAAAGGCAAATGTGAGGGGGAAAGCTATTGCTTTTTATTTTGGAAAAAGTTGCATTGTGAATAGAATAATACCTTCTGGCCACTCTAAGAATAAACCATAGAATTGAAAATGCCCTGTAGAGACTTGTGCTAACTGAATTATTCAAATACATCCTTTAAAGAGCAGATCTAAAATGCTGGCATTCATCATAAAAGTTGAGTGATACGTAATCCATTTTTCATTACACAATTACTCCTTGCATTTCTGCCTCACTGATGGCCTTATTTAAGCTCCTTGATCTTGATGTCTGTATAGTCTGTAATGTGTGTGTAGTCTCACCCTTCTGCATGCTGATGTCAGAATATTTCAGCTCATTTTACACTTACCTCTGGCTTCCCTGGTAGCTCAGCTGGTAAAGAATCCGCCTGCAATATGGGTGACCTGGGTTCAGTTCCTGGGTTGGGAAGATTCCTTGGAGAAGGAAAAGGCTACTTGCTTCAGTATTCTGCCCTGGAGAATTCCATGGACTGTAAAGTCTATGGGGTTGCAAAGAGTCAGACACGACTGAGCGACTTTCACTTCACTTCACTTTAAGTTTCTATTGGTTGGCTCATCACCTATGTGATAAAATATTAATCCTGACCATGACGTTCAGGTTCCAGTTCTGATGTCGCATTTATCCTCTCCTTCCACCTATTCTACCATCCAGCCACCCAGGACAACATGGAATTCTCTGGACATATATGCACTGGTGTCTTTTCAATCTAAATCCTTTGTTTTGATTGCCTTTCTTATGCTCTTGTCTTGTTGATGCTCTCTTATAAGTAATAGCTCTAACATCAAAAATAGATGTAGGAAACACAAAGAAGTCCATTTCTCATTCTCATTAGTAGAATTAATTCATGGCACTTCCCCATATTTCCTACATCTATTTTTGTAGTAACTTTCATATGGAATTATGATTATTTGATAATATTTGCTTTTAATTTGTGTTTAATTTATAAAGTAACTATATTTAGATAATGGTGCGAAGGGGCTCGGCTCCTCGATCACAAGTTCAATCTGATCTCATCAGTGTAACAGGATTAAAATTAATGCGTATATTGCCTTATGGACTTCCCATGTGGCACTAGTGGTAAAGAACCGACTGGCCAATGTAGGAGGCATAAGAGATGCAGGTTCAATCCCTGGGTTGGGAAGATCCCATGGAGGAGGGCACAGCAATCCACTCCAGTATTCTTGCCTGGAGAATCCATGTAAAAAGGAGCCTGCAAAGAGTCCATGGGGTAGCCAAGAGTCAGACAAGACTGAAGCAACTTAGCATGCACACACGCTTATTGCCTTATAACAAACAGGATCATAGCATACTGCTTGGTAATTCATAGGGTTTTTTTTTCTTTTAACTTATTTTTTAATTGAGGGATAATTGCTTTACAGAATTTTGTTGTTTTCTGTCAAATTGCAGCATGAATCAGCCATAGGCATACTTATATCCCCTCCCTCTTGAACCTCCCTCCTATCTCCCTCCCCATCCCACCCCTCTAGGTTGATATGGAGCCCCTCTGAGTTTCTTGATCCATACAGCAAATTCCCATTGGCTATCTATTTTACATATGGTAATGTAAGTTTCCATGTTACTCTTTCCATACATTTCACCCTCTCCTCCCCTCTCCCCATGTCCATAAATTTATTCTCAATGTCTGTTTCTCCATTGCTTCGCTGTAAATAAATTCTTTAGTACCATTTTCTAGATTCCATATATGTGTGTTAGAATACGATATTTATCTTTCTCTTTCGACTCACTTCACTCTGTATAATAGGTTCTAGTTTTATCCACCTCATTAGAACTGACTCAGATGTGTTCCTTTTTTATGGCTGAGTTATATTCCATTGTGTGTATGCACCACAACTTCTTTATCCATTCATCTGTCAATGGGCATCTAGGTTGCTTCCATGTTCTAGCTATTGGAAATAGTGCTGCAGTGAACAATGAGATACATGTGTCTTTTTCAATTTTGGTTTCCTCAGGGTATATGCCTAGAAGTGGGATTGCTGGGTCATATGGTGGTTTTATTCCTAGTTTTTTAAGGAATCTCAATACCATCTTCCATAGTTGGTGTATCAGTTTACATTCCCACCAACAGTGCAAGAGCGTTCCCTTTTCTCCACACCCTCTCCAGCATTTATTGTTTGTAGACTTTTTGATGATGGCTATTCTGACTGGTGTGAGGTCATATCTCGTTGTTTTGATTTGCATTTCTCTAATAATGAGCGATGTTGAACATCTTTTCATGTGTTTGTTAGCCATCTGTATGTCTTCTTTGGAGAAATGTCTTTTTCCAAGTTTTTGATGGGTTGTTTGTGTTTCTGGCATTGAGTTGTATGAACTGCTTATATATTTTGGAAATTAATCCTTTGTCAGTTGTTTCATTTGCTATTATTTTCTCCCATTCTGAGGGTTGTCTTTTCACCTTACTTGTAGGTGTGCAAGGTTTTTAAAAGCTTAAAAGCTGTGCAAAAGCTTTTAAGTTTAATTAGGTCCCACTTGTTTACTTTTGTTTTTATTTCTGTTACTCTAGGAGGTGGGTCATAGAGGATCTTGCTTCAATTTATGTCTTCAAGTATTCTGCCTCTGTTTTCCTCTAAGCGTTTTATAGTTCCTGGTCTTACATTTAGGTCTTTAATCCACTTTTGAGTTTATCTTTCTGTATGGTGTTAGGAAGTGTTCTAATTTCATCCTTTACCATGTAGCTGTCCAGTTTTCCCAGCACCATTTATTGAAGAGGTTGTCTTTGCCCCATTGTATAGTCTTGCCTCCTTTGTCAAAAACAAGGTACCGATAGATGCATGGGTTTATTTCTGGGCTCTCTGTCTTGTTTCATTGGTCTATATTTGAGTTTTTGTGCCAGTACCATACTGTCTTGATGACTGTAGCTTTGTAGTATAATCTGAAGTCACAAAAGTTGATTCCTCCAGCTGCATTCTTCTTTCTCAAGACTGTTTGGCTATTTAGGGTCATTTGTGTTTCCATATGAGTTGTGAAATTTTTTGTTGTAGTTCTGTGAAAATTGCCATTGGTAATTTGATAGGGATCACATTGAATCTGTGTATTATAGTCATTTTCACAATATTGATTCATCCTACCCAGAAACACGGAATATTTCTCCTTCTGTTTATGTAGTCTTTGATTCTTTCATTAGTGTCATATAATTTTCTGTGTACAGTTCTTTTGTCTTCTTAGGTAAGTTTCTTCCTATACATTTAATTTTTTTTTTTGAAATGGTGAATGGGATTGATTCCTTGATTTCTCTTTCTGATTTTTCATTGTTAGTATATAGAAATGCAGATGATTTCTGTGTATTGATTTTGTATCATGCAACTTTTGCTAAATTCATCAATTAGCTCTAGTAATTTTCTGATACTATCTTTAGGGTCATCTATGTACAGAATCATGTCATCTACAAACAGTGAGAGATTTACTTCTTTTCTGATCTGGATTCCTTTTATTTCTTTTTATTCTGATTGCCAAAGCTAGGACTTTCAGAACTATGTTGAATAATAGTGATGAAAGTGGACACCCTTCTCTGGTTCTTGATTTAGGGGGAATGCTTTCAGTGTTTCACCACTGAGAATAATGTTTGCTGTAGGCTTATCATTTATGAGACTTCCTTGGTGGCTCAGATGGTAAAGCGTCTGCCTACAATATGGGAGACCCAGGTTCAAACCCTGGGTTGGGAAGATCTCCTGGAGAAGGAAATGGTAACCCATTCCAGCATTCTTGCCTGGAAAATCCCATGGATGGAGGAGCCTGGTAGGCTACAGTCCATGGGGTCACAAAGAGTCAGACACGACTGAACGACTTCACTTTCTTTCTTTCTATCATATATGGTCTTTACTATGTTGAAGTAGGTTCCTTCTATGCCCATCTTTTGAATAGTTTTAGTCATAAATGGGTGCTGATTTTGTCAAAGGCTTTTTCTGCATCTATTGAGATGCTCATATGGTTTTTATCTTTCAATATGTTAATATGGTATATCACATTGATTGATTTGCATATATTGAAGAATCCTTGCATTGCTGGAACAAACCCGATTTGGTCATGGTGTTGGAGCTTTTTGATGTGTTGCTGAATTTAGTTTGTTAAAATTTTGTTGAGGATTTTTGCATCTATGTTCCTCAGTGATATTGGCCTATAGTTTTCTTTTTCTGTGTTGTCTTTGTCTGGTTTTGGGATCAGGGTGATGGTGATCCTGTAGAATGAGTTTGTTTGGAAGTGTTCCTTCCTCTGCAATTTTTGAAAGAGTTTTAGATGAATAGGCATTTGCTCTTCTCTACATGTTTGATAGAATTCTCCTGTGAAGCCATCTGGTCCTGGGCTTTTGTTTTTTGGGACAGTTTTGATCACAGCTTCAATTTCAGTGCTTGCAATTGGGTTGTTCATGATTTCTATATCTTCCTGGCTCAGTCTTGCAACACTGAACTCTTCTAAGAATCTGTCCATTTTTTCCAGGTTATCCATTTTATTGCCATATAGCTGTTCATTATATTCTCTTATAATCTTTCATATTTCTGTACTGTCTGTTGTAAACTCTCCTTTTTCGTTTCTAATTTTATTGATTTGATTCTTCTCTCTTTTTCCTTGATTAGTCTGGCCAAAGGTTTGTCAATTTTGTTTATCTTCTTGAAGAACCAGTTTTTAGTTTTATTAATCTTTACTTTTGTTTCATTTCTTTTTCAGATGTTTAGGCTCAGATCTTTATGATTTCTTTATTTTTACTAATTTTAGGGGTTTTTTTTGTTGTTCTTCTTTTTCCAGTTGTTTTAGGTATAAAGTTAGGTTGTCTATTTGATGTTTTTCTTGTTTCTTTAGGTAGGATTGTATTGCTATAAGCTTCCCTCTTAGAACTGCTTTTGCTGCATCCCATAGGTTTCGAGTTGTTGTGTTTTCATTGTCATTTGTTTCTAGAAATTTTTTTATTTCCCTTTCGATTTCTTCAGTAACCTTTTAGTTATTTTAAAATATATTGTTTAATCTCATGTGTTTGTGTTTCTTATAGTTTTTTCTTATAATTGATATCTAGTCTCACAGCATTTTGGTCATGTTGCATGCTGTAATGCATGTTATGATTTCAATTTTCTTAAATTTACTGAGGTTTGATTTGTGACCCAAGATGTGGTCTATCTTGGAGAATATTCCATGTGCACTTGAGAAGGTGTATTCTTCCGCTGTGGATGGAATCTCCTGAAGATATCAGTGAGATGCATCTCATCTAATGTGTCATTTAAGACTTGTGTTTCCTTATTAATTTTCTGTTTTGATGATCTGTCCATTGGTGTGAGTGGGGTGTTAAATTCTCCTACTATTATTGTGTTCCTGTCAATTTCTCCTTCTATGTCTGTTAGTTTTTTGTCTTATGGATTGAGCTGCTCCTATGTTGGGTGCGTAGATATTTACAATTGTTATGTCTTCCTCTTGGACTGATCCCTTGATCATTATGTAGTGTCCTTCCTTAGCTCTTGTAATCTTCTTTAAGGTCTATTTTGTCTGATATGAGGATTGCTACTCCAGCTTTCTTTTGCTTCCCATTTGCATGGAATATATTTTTCCATCCTCTCACTTTCAGTCTGTATGTGTCTTGAGGTCTGAAGTGGGGTTTCTTGTAGACAGTGTATATATGGGTCTTGTTTTTGTATCCATTCAGCCAGTCTGTGTCTTTTGGTTGGAGCATTTAATCCATTTACATTTAAAGTAATTATTGATATATATGTTCCTATTGTCATTTTCTTAATTGGGATTGATTTGTAGATCTTTTTTCTTCTCTTATATTTCTTGGCTATATAAGTCCCTTTAACATTTGTTGTAAAGTTGATTTGGTGGTACTGAATTCTCTTAACTTCTGCTTGTTTGATAAGCTTTTGATTTCTCCATCAATTTTGAATGAGATCTTTGCCAGGTACAGTAATCTTGGATGTAGATTTTCCCCCTTTGGTACTTTAAATATATCCTGCCATTCCCCTCTGGCCTGCAATTTCTGCTGAAAGATCAGCTGTTAAGCATATGGGATTTCCCTTGTATGTTACTTGTTGCTTTTCCCTTGCTGCTTTTAATATTCTTTCTTTGTGTTTAGTCTTTGTTAGTTTGATTAGTATATGTCTTGGTGTGTTTCTCCTTGGGTTTATCCTTTATGGGACTCTTTGTGCCTGTTGGACTTGATTGACTATTTCCTTTTCCATGTTGGGGAAATTTACAACTATAATCTCTTTAAAAATTTTCTCATACCCTTTCTTTTTCTCTTCTTCCTCTGAGACCTCTATAATTCGAATGTTGCTGCATTTGATATTGTCCCAGAGGTCTCTGAGACTATCCTCAGTTCCTTTCATTCTTTTACTTTATTCTGCTCTTCAGAAGTTATTTCCACCAGTTTATCTTCCAGCTCACTGATTTGTTCCACTGCTTCTGATATTCTGCTATTGATTCCTTCTAGAGTATTTTTAATTTCAATAGTTGTCTTGTTTGTCTCTGTATGTTTATTTTTTAATTCTTTTAGGTCTTTGTTAACGGATTCTTGCATTTAATCCATTTTGTTTTCAATGTTTTTAATCATTTTTACTATCATTATTCTGAATTCTTTTTCAGGGAGTTTGCCTATTTCCTCTTCATTTATTTGGACTTCTGTGTTTCTAGTTTGTTTCTTTATTTGTATAGTATTTCTCTGCCTTTTCATTATTTTTTAAAACTTATTGTGTTTGACGTCTCTTTATCTGAAGCTTCAAAGTTCAAGTCTTTCTTCCTTTTGGTTTCTGCCCTCCTAAGGTTTGTCCAGTGATTTGTGTAAGGTTCACATGGGGTGAATTTGTGCTGAGTTTTTGTTTGTTTTTCTTCTGATGGGCAAGACTGAGGGAGGTGGTAATCTTGTCTGCTGGTGATTGGATTTGTATTTTTGTTTTGTTTGTTGTTTAGATGAGGAGTCCTGCACAGGGTGCTACTGTTGGTTGGGTGATGCCTGGTCTTGTATTGAAGTAGTTTCCTTTGTGTGAGTTCTCACTATATGGGCTTCCCTGGTAGCTTAGAGGTTAAGGCATCTGCCTGCAATGTGGGAGACCCAGGTTCGATCCCTGGGTTGGGAAGATTCCCCTGGAGAAGGAAATGGCAACCCACTCCAGTATTCTTGCCTGGAGAATTCCATGGACAGAGGAGCCTGGTGGGCTACAGTCCACGGGGTCTCAAAGAGTCCAACTCAACTGAGCGACTTCACTTTCACTTTCACTTTCAGGGTTAGTTATGGAGAAGGCAATGGCAGCCCACTCCAGTACTCTTGCCTGGAAAATCCCATGGATGGAGGAGCCTGGTAGGCTGCAGTCCATGGGATCACAAAGAGTCGGACACGACTGAGCAACTTCACTTTCACTTTTCACTTTTCACTTTTCACTTTCATGCATTGGAGAAGGAAATGGCAACACCCTCCAGTGTTCTTGCCTGGAGAATCCCAGGGATGGGGGAGCCTGGTGGGCTGCCGTCTATGGGGTCACACAGAGTCGGACACCACTGAAGTGATTTAGCAGCAGCAGCAGCAGCAGCAGCAGGGTTAGTTCTCTGGTAGTCTAGGGTCTTGGAATCAGTGCTCCCACTCCAAAGGCTCAGGGCTTGATTCAAGATAGACCATATTCTGGGCCATAAAACACACCTCACTCTCAAGTCTTTGAGGCTGCAGTTTCCATAGCACTCAAACAACTTAAAAGATGAAAGGAGCTTTTCTCTGGTGTCTGCCAAACTCCTCAAACTTCAGAGGCTGAAGTCATTCTAAACCCTTGGGATTTGCCAGCGCTCCTCTCAGCAACTGATAGGTTTTTTCATTCAATAATTTTAAATAGTTGATTGCCAAAGAAGACAGTAAGCCAACAATAGATTTCACTTTTTATATTAGTTCAGATCAGTTCAGTTCAGTCCAGTTCAGTTCAGTCGCTCAGTCGTGTCCGACTCTTTGTGACCCCATGAATCACAGCACACCAGGTCTCCCTGTCCATCACCAACTCCCGGAGTTCACTCAGACTCACGTCCATTGAGTCCGTGATGCCATCCAGCCATCTCATCCTCTGTCATTCCCTTTTCCTCCTGCCCCCAATCCCTCCCAGCATCAGAGTCTTTTCCAATGAGTCAACTCTTCACATGAGGTGGCCAAAGTACTGGAGTTTCAGCTCTAGCATCGTTCCTTCCAAAGAAATCCCAGGGCCGATCTCCTTCAGAATGGATTGGTTGGATCTCCTTGCAGTCCAAGGGACTCTCAAGAGTCTTCTCCAACACCACAGTTCAAAAGCATCAATTCTTTGGTGCTCAGCCTTCTTCACAGTCCAACTCTCACATCCATACGTGACCACAGGAAAAACCATAGCCTTGACACTTTTTATATGCATAATGATAAAGTATTGAATTATCTAAAAAAGTAGGATAAAACAAATTCCTTCATATAATTCCAGCTTAAGGTTGTATACTGTGATGAAAACACCCTTTTTTAATGTTGAAAACTTCTCCCCCAGTTTTATTGAAATATAATTGATGTACAGGACTGTATAAATTTAAGGTGTACAGTATAATGATTTGACTTACATACACCATTAAATGATTACCACAAAAATTTTAGTGAGTTGCCATTATCTCATAAAGACACAAATCTGAAGAAATAGAAAAGGTATTTTTACTTGTGATGAGAACACTTAACAACATCGATCTACAACAAATAGCAGTGTTGTTCAGTCTCTCAGTCATGTCCGACATTTGCCATCCCATTGACTGCAGCATGCTAGTCTTCCCTGTCCTTCACCATCTCCCAGAGCTTGCTCAAACTCATGTCCTTTGAGTCGGTGATGCCATGTAACCATCTCGTCCACTGTCATCCCCTTCTCCTCCTGCCTTCTATCTCTCCCACCATCAGGGTCTTTTCTAATTAGTTGGCTCTTTGCATCAGGTGGCCAAAGTATTGGAGCTTCAGCTAAAGCATCAGTTCTTCCAATGAATATTCAAGATTGATTTCCTTTAGGGTTGACTGGTTTGATCTCCTTGCAGTCCAAGGGAGTCTCAAGAGTCTTCTCCAATGTCACAGTTCAAAGGCATCAATTCTTCAGCACTCAGCCTTCTATATGGTCCAACTTTCACATCCATACATGACTACTGAAAAAACCATAGCTTTGTCTAAACAGACCTTTGTTGGCAAAGTAATGTCTATGCTTTTAAATATGCTGTCTAGGTTTGTCATAGCTTTTCTTCCAAGGAGCAAACATCTTTTAATTTCATGGCTGCAGTCACCATCTGCATTGATTTTGGAGCCCAGGAAAATAAAGTCTGTCACTGTTTCCATTGTTCCCCATTTATTTGCCATGAAGTGATGGGACTGGATGCCATGATCTTAGTTTTTTGAATGGTGAGTTTTAAGCCAGGTTTTTCACTCTCCTCTTTCACTTTCATTAAGAGTCTCTTTAATTTTTCTTCACCTTCTGCCATAAGGATGGTGTCATCTGCATATGAGGTTACTGATATTTCTCCCGGCAATCTTGATTCCAGCTTGGGCTTCATCCATCCTGCATTTTGCATGATGTACTATGCATATAATTTAAATAAGCAGGGTGACAATATACAGCCTTGACGTACCCCTTTCTCAATTTGGAACCAGTCTGTTGTTCCATGTCTAGTTCTAACTGTTGCTTCTTGACCTGCATACAGGTTTTTCAGGGGAAGGTAAGGTGGTCTGGTATTCCCATCTCTTTAAGAATTTTCTTTAAATATAATGAATTAACAGGAGTGTTAATTATATTTATTATGTTCTACATTATATCCCTAGTAGTTATTTATTTTATTTATATTGTAATGTACCTAGTTTGTACCTTTTGAATGCTTTCATCCAATTCTCACTCCACCACACTCTCCTCTCCTGGTGACCACAAATGTGACCTCTTTTTCTGCCTTCTTTTGATGTTGTTTCTTAGTCTTGTTTTGAAGTATAATTGACCTGAAACATGTTAATTTCTATTATACAACATAGTGATTTGATATTTCTATACATTTCAAAATAATCACCATGAAAAGTGTGGTTATGTCACCATATAAAGTTATTACAAAGTTATTGACTCTATTTCCCATACTGCGTATTTTATAACCTGACTCATTTATTTTGCAACTGGAAATTTGTACCTTTCTCCTCATGTTTCTCTCCTCTGACAGTCACCTTTTTTTTCTCTGTATGTACAACTTTTTTTCTCTTTTATGTTTTTTCATTTGCTTTGTCATTCGGAATCTACATATAAATTAAATCATATAGTATTTGTCTTTCTCTGTCTGAGTTACTTCACTTATCATAATATCTTCTGGATCCATACATGTTGTCACCAAATGCAAGATTTCATTCTTTTTTAAGGTTTATGGCTGAGTTATATTCCATTGTGTGTGGATTGATATATATATCTATATATAACTACATATCTCATGTCTTCTAAATCCATTTGTTTGTTGATAAGCATTTAGGCTGCTTCCGTATCTTGGCTATTATAAACTGTGGTATAATGAACAGAGGAGTGTGTATGTCTTTTCTAATTTTTGTTTTCATGTCTTTGGATAAATACCCATGTGTGGAATTGCTGGGTCATATGGTCATTCTATTTTTACTTTTTTGAGGAGTCTCCATACTGTTTTCCATGGTGGCTGTACCAATGTATGTTCCTACCAACAGAGCAAGAGGACTCCCTTTTCTCTACATCTTGGTCAACACTTTTTAATTTGTTTTTTTTTTGTTTGTTTGTTTGTTTATTTTACAATAGTCAGTCTAAGAGGTATGAGGTGGTATCTCATTGCAGTTTTGATTTGGATTTCCCTGTTGATTAGTAATGTTGAGCATCTTCTCATGTGCCTGTTGGGCATGTGTATATCTTATTTGAAACAATGTTCAGATCCTCTGCCCATTTTTAATTGAATTATTTGCTTTCTTGATGTTAATTTGTAGTAGTTCTTTATATATTTTGGATATTAACCACTTATTAGATATATTACATGCATTATATTTCCTTCCATTCAGTAAGTGGCCTTATTGTTGGTTACTTTCACTGTGCTAAACTTTTTTCTGTGATTTAGCCACATTTGTTTCTTTCTCTTTTCGTTTGTTTCCCTTGCCTGAGGATACAAAAAAGCCCCTAAAAACCTATTACTAAGACTGATGTCATAGATCTGACTGTCTATATTTTCTTCCAAATGTTTCATGGTTTCAGGCCTTACATTTAAGTCTTTAATACTGTTTGAATTTATTTTTGTGCATAATGTAAGAGAGTAGTCCACTTTGGACAGATACATACAAAAGAGTCTAAACAACCATTTTTAATGCTCTTAACTAAAGGTATTATCACGACTTTATAATTATCAATGTAATTCTGACATGTAGTTGATAGAAACTGGGCTGAGATTCAGACCTATATATTTCAAAATTGTTGTTGGGTTGTATATTTTTGTTAAATAATAAATACAGCTTTACTGTTCTTGACTGTTGTTTTCTCCACTTGCCACTTTAAAATAATAGGTATAGAAAATACAAAGGATCAGCTTCACACTCATTTCTTGGTTGTAAACTTTTAATGGGATTTCCTGCGGCACAGGGGCAAAGAATCCGCCTGCAATGCATGAGACCAGGGTGTATATCTGAGTGGGGAAGATTCCCTGGAGAAGGAAATGGCCATCCACTCCAGTATACTTGTCTGGGAAATCCCATGGACAGAGGGGCCTGGCAGCCTACAGTCCACGGAGTCACAAAGAGTTGGATATGACTGAGCAACTGAGCATGCACACACATAAATGTTCTATTAACTAATAGTAGAATAGGTTGATTCTGCTGGTTTTAGAAGTAGAACACTGACATACATTGTCATTCTATGAAAACCTTACTTTAGTGCACTACTTATTGAGTGTACCAAATTCCTTCCTATAATGAGAATAGGATGGGAAAAGTGGTATCAAAGAGACAAGAGAGTAAAAAAATTTAGAAACACTGGTAAGAAGCATCTGAAAGAAGTTCAGCAATAGTTTTTAAAATTGGCCAGGAGCAGAATGAAATACTTTACAAAGCAGGGATGCCATTTCTACTACTTTTAGATCAGTTTTCAAATCTTACAAAATTAAAAGTTAACCTTGGGCCACAGCAATAAGCTGGAGAAGATAAAATGAGAATAGTCTTTTTCAGTAAATATAACATGATGTATATTCAAGCTTGCTGATGTTCTTATTTCTGAACTGTTTGCACAGAGACATAGATGTTTAGTAGTGTGGAAAAATCAAATTGTTGCTGATGTAGCTACCTGTATTGGGTGGTGTTGGCTTTGTGGATATAAATGGAAAACTAATTCAATCGTTTCTCCAACCTGTTTCCTGGTTGGCAAGAAATTACTTTGTAAGAACACAAATTGATTTTTATATTATTATGTAATAACAATTTAAAGACAGAAAACTGGGCTTCCCCTGTGGCTCAGTGGTAAAGAATCCGACTACAATGCAGGAGTCACAAGAGACACAGGTTTGATCCTTGGGTTGGGTAGATCCCTTGGAGAAGGAAATGGCAACTTGCTCCATTATTCTTGCCAGGATAATCCAAGGGACAGGAGCCTGGCAGACTCCAGTCCATGGTGTCACAAAAAGTCAGACGTGACTGAGCACACACAAAGATAGAAAAGAAGCTGGAAATAAAGACAGAGTAAGGGCAGAGAAGAAAATAAAATGAAATGTTTGTTTCCCAGTCATGTCTGACTCTTTGTGACCCCATGAGCTGTAGCATGCCAGGCTGATCCAGTATTTAACTTTCAATGTGTTAATATTACTTTTAAGTCTACATGACATATGGATGGATGGGCACTTATATACCATGATTTTTATTCACTTACTTTACTCATTTGAGGAAAGAAACGTGTCCGGTACTATGTAAGTAATAGAAACATTTGTGTACAATATAAATATATTTTTGTATCAATACTATTGATTTTACTTCTAAATTTAAGATTTACAGTGTCTTCAGAGTTTATATATGTCTTGTCATCTGATATGATGAAGCTGAAAATATTTTCAATTAAGTCAATGCTTGCTGGTACAAATGATTAAGCAGGGACACACATATACATACAAACACAATATTGTAAATGAGAGACAACAAACTAAGATATTTAAGGTGACAATCTACTACTTAGAAGCAGGTTAATATAGTGCTAGTTCAGGGGCTCTAGGTTCGTAGATCACTTAGTAGTGTGTGACATTAGACATATTATTTAATCTCATTGCTGTTTAGTTTCCTTGTCAGTCAAATAAGAATAATCACCTGAAGAGTGATTTTGATGTGAATCAACTCACGTTGATTCATATGAATATGTTTTGAAAAATACCTGGCTCATAGTTAAATGCTCAATAAATGATGGGTTTTATTCTCAGTTATCAATTGAGCCTAACAAACTTCCTTGACATTTGGTGGCTTAAAAACATCAACTTATTATTTTCCTTTGTTGTTCTTTTGGCTCAACTGAGTGGTTCTCACTTGCAGTCTCAGATACAGTTGCAGTCAAACAGCAGGTGAAGATGGGGCCATAGGAAAGTTTTTATACTCACAGACCTAATGCCTTGGACTGAGGCCCACAATTATGGTGGTTATTTGAGGATTCCTCTCTGTATGTAGCCAATTTGCATGACAAGGTAGTTTCATAAATCAGACTTTATATAGGGCAGCTAGCTTTCCCTGGAGCAAGCATTCCAAGAGATAAGAAGTAGAAGCAGCAAGTCTATCAATGTCCATCCACAAACTGGCACAAATATGGTGCTTGTGCCATATTCTCTAGGTCAAAATGGAGTCCTTTCAGATTCAAGAAGAGGGGCCTCAAACCTTACCTCTCAGTGGGAGGTGTGTCAAAGGATTACAGCCATCTTTGATCTGTCACATATATTAACATTATTCAGTGACCTATTTAATGAATACCAACATTTCATGACTTCTTGGCAGTTGATGACCTCTGTGGAATTTAGATACATTTGCCCTAGATTCTCAATATTACAATGTTAAAAAAAAAGGGTATTTGAACAATTAGCATTATAATCACTGGAGAATTCCAACCTATGAAAAAGACAACCCCAGCTTTATCCCCCATTGGCTTGCATCATTTGGAGTGCTGTTGTGTATACCACCATTACCTAATAGTTAAAGATCAATTCAGAGAGGACATGGAGGAAGAAACATTTGTTCTTCCATAAAATCCATTGAGGATACATATCTCTGTTTTAAACCATGAAGCAAGATTGTGAGAGAATTGGGTCACATATGTTGCTCTCAACAGGGTATAAAAATTAGAGGTCATTCAGGTTCCAGGGAAAAGAATTACTGGGGCAGGGTGGCTTCTTCCTAAACCTTAGCTAAAAATGGCAGCACAGATAAGTAAAGGGACTTCAAAGTTTGGGATTGTGACAGTGGAGATATGTTTTTCTGCTCCTGTTGCACCAGCCCCTTAACCATCCCTTTATTTAGCTAATTGACTCCAGATCTTAGTGAACTGGCACTTGAGCCAGTTCAAATGGCAATTTGAAACAAAGAAATTTTAAAATTAGTTTCGGAGGTTCAGTTCAGTTCAGTTCAGTCACTCAGTCATGTCAGACCCTTTGCGACCCCATGGACTGCAGCAGCCAGGCTACCTGTTCATCACCAACTCCCGGAGCATACTCAAACTCATGTCCATCAAATTAGTGACGCCATCCAACCATCTCATCCTCTGTGGTCCACTTCTCCTCCTGCCTTCTATGTCTCCTAGCATCAGGGTCTTTTCCAATGAGTCAGTTCTTCCCCTCAGGTATTGGAGTATTGGAGTTTCAGCTTCAGCATCAGTCCTTCCAGTGAACATTCAGGAATGATTTCCTTTAGGATTGACTGGTTAGATCTCCTTGCAGTCCAAGGGACTCATAAGATTCTTTTCCAACACCGCAGTTCAAAAGCTTCAATTCTTCGGTGCTCAGCTTTCTTTATGGTCCAACTCTCACATCCATACATGACTACTGGAAAAACCATAGCTTTGACTAGATGGACCTTTGTTATCAAAATAATGTCTCTACTTTTTATATGCTAAGTTGTCATAGCTTTTCTTTCAAGGAGCAAGCATCTTTTAATTTCATGGCTGCAGTCACCATCTGCAGTGATTTTGGAACCCAAGAAAATAAAGTCTGTCACTGTTTCCATTGTTTCCCCATCTATTTGCCATGAAGTGATGGGACCGGATGCCATGCCATGATCTTTTTTTGAATGTAGAGATTTAAGCTTTTTCACTCTCTTCTTTCACTTTTATCAAAAGGTTCTTTAGTTCCTCTTTGCTTTCTGCCAGAAGGGTGGTGTCATCTGCATATGAGGTTACTGATATTTCTTCCTGCAATCTTGATTCCAGGTTGTGCTTCATCCAGCCCAGCATTTTGCATAATGTCCTCTGCATATAAGTTAAATAAACAAGATGACAATATACAGCCTTGATGTACTCCTTTCCCTGTTTGGAACCAGTCTGTTGTTCCATGTTTTGAGGTTCAGTATCACAAATTTAGACAGGCGGTTCAAATGACCTAAATAAATGGAGATGTCATTTCTGTCAAATATCCTGCACAGTATTAGCTATAAAGAAAATAAAAATAAAAACTTGCCAAGAAATATAGTCTCTCAAGCATTCATGTGGTACTAATGTAGTTGGATATTTATTTTTAACTTGAATCACTTCTTGACCAAGATATATTATTTTATGACATCTCCTACTAAATTCCATTATTTTTTTCATTAAAAAAAAACTTTTGAAATCATATACTTGCAGTAGAGTGGTTGTAGAATCACGCACAGCAATCAAAAATCAATTTCCAAGTAAATTAATTTATTCACTTGAATTTCTTAAACACCTTGAAGTGAATGCATATAATAAAAATGAACACTTAAAATCTGTTATGTCCTATCCCTTTCCTCATATTCCACAGTCATTCCCATATCCCTGCCTCCAAAAGACTTCATAAATGCCTCCTTAAACTACCGCACAATTGCACTCATCTCACATGCTAGTAAAGTAATGCTCAAAATTCTCCAAGCCAGACTTCAGCAATACGTGAACCGTGAACTCCCTGATGTTCAAGCTGGTTTCAGAAAAGGCAGAGGAACCAGAGATCAAACTGCCAACATCCGCTGGATCATGGAAAAGCAAGAGAGTTCCAGAAACACATCTATTTCTGCTTTATTGACTATGCCAAAGCCTTTGACTCTGTGGATCACAATAAACTGTGGAAAATTCTGAAAGAGATGGGAATGCCAGACCACCTGCCCTGCCTCTTGAGAAATCTGTATGCAGGTCAGGAAGCAACAGTTAGAACTGGACATGGAACAACAGACTGGTTCCAAATAGGAAAAGGAGTATGTCAAGGCTGTATATTGTCACCCTGCTTATTTAACTTCTATGCAGAGTACATCATGAGACACGCTGGGCTGGAAGAAGCATAAGCTGGAATCAACATTGCCAGAAGAAATATCAATAACCTCAGATATGCAGATAACACCACCCTTATGGCAGAAAGTGAAGAGGAGCTAAAAGCTTCTTGATGAAAGTGAGAGTGAAAAAGTTGGCTTAAAGCTCAACATTCAGAAAACGAAGATCATGGCATCTGGTCCCATCACTTCATGGGAAATAGATGGGGAAACAGTAGAAACAGTGTCAGACTTTATTTTGGGGGGCTCCAAAATCACTGCAGATGGTGATTGCAGCCATGAAATTAAAAGACGCTTACTCCTTGGAAGAAAAGTTATGACCAACCTAGATAGTATATCCAAAAGCAGAGACATTACTTTGCCGACTAAGGTCCATCTAGTAAAGGCTATGGTTTTTCCAGTGGTCATGTATGGATATGAGAGTTGGACTGTGAAGAAGGCTGAGTGCTGAAGAATTGATGCGTTTGAACTGTGGTGTTGGAGAAGACTCTTGAGAGTCCCTTGGACTGCAAGGAGATCCAACCAATCCATTCTGAAGGAGATCAACCCTGGGATTTCTTTGGAAGGAATGATGCTAAAGCTGAAGGTCCAGTACTTTGGCCACCTCATGTGAAGGGTGGACGCATTGGAAAAGACTCTGATGCTGGGAGGGATTCGGGGCGGGAGAAGGGGACGACTCAGGATGAGATGGCTGGATGGCATCATGGACTCGATGGACGTGAGTCTGAGTGAACTCTGGGAGATGGTGATGGACAGGGAGGCCTGGTGTGCTGTGATTCATGGGGTCCCAAAGAGTCGAACACAACTGAGCGACTGAACTGAACTGAACTGAAGGACCTTTATCATTCACCTCTCATTTTTTACAGCTTTCTGCCTAACTCTCTAGTTTGCTTCTTCTTTGTATTGCATTGTTCTTTAAAACAAAGCATCAGACTTTACTTTCACCACCAGACACATGCACAACTGGTCATCGTTTCTGCCTTCGCTCAGCCTCTTCACACTTTCTGGAGCTATTTCTCTGCTCTTCCCCAGTAGCATATTGGACACCTACTGACCTGGGGGCCTTATCTTCCAGTGTCATATCTTTTTGTCTCTTCTTACTGTTTATGGTGTTCTCAAGGTAAGAATACTGAAGTGATTTACCACTCCCTTCTCCAGTGGACTACGTTTTGTCCTTGAATATTCATTGGAAGGACTGATGCTGAAGCTGAAGCTTCAATACTTTGGCCACCTGACGTGAAGAGCCAACTCATTGGAAAAGACCCTGAAGCTGGGAAAGACTGAGGGCATGAGGAGAAGGAGCAACAAAAGATGAGATGGTTGGATGGCATCATCGCTTCAGTGGACATGAGTTTGAGAAAACTCTGGGAGATATTGAAGGACAGGGAAGTATGGTGTACTGCAATCCCTTGGGTCACAAAGAGTTGGACATGACTGAGTGACTGAACAACAACAACAACATATTCCACTATGAACAAAATAACCAATCAGGCAATTGACAAAATTTTCTTTAGAGAATTCTGATCATTCCTTCTCGCCAACTTGGCTTCTGAATGGATCTACATTTAGAAGCAGGAGTACTATGATCAGTGTTCAGAGACAGAGAAAAGAAAAATGTAGGAAAAGAAGAGAGGTAATACAAGGTGCCAATTTTCACTTCTGAAGTTAAGCTCTATGATGGAACAACAACAACAAAAATCTACATGGTTAGAAATAACTATAAAGGGAGGAAAGTACACAAAATTTATGTAGTTGAGTTGGAGAAGATCTTTTCAAAGGGAATTGCTTCCACACCTTTTCTGAAGACTTTCTGAAAGTGTCAGGCTCACAGAAGTGTGACACACAAAAGACTGTATATCCCATTTCTTGGCATCTTGTCCAAAATAGTATTTATCCCAGATTTTTAATTTTTGATTAAAAATTAGTCTTTATGTTTGTACTAAAATAAGTCAGCTATTTGTTAGATCTTAGCCTTATTCTTCTGACTTCTACCATGGTCTCATTTAGAAATGTGAAACATGTATAACAAACAAAATTCTGATTTTGTTTGTTATGCATGATCAAACCTCAGAAACAACCAACAGTAGATTGTCTCTGGTTCTTGTCTTTCCAGACCCAATATAACCAACATCTTTCCATTAAGAATATAAGGTAAGATACTAACAAAGCAACATGATCTGGGACACTAGCAGCTCAGGGCAGCTAAAAGAACTAACTTCTGCTGGTCTTGGGTCATGGTGAGCAAGCTTTCTGATGCTGTCCTCCTTACTGTCCTGTTGGGGTACCATCCTGCTGTGACCTGGTTCAACAGGCCTTTGAGAGACAGAGGTCCTCCCTTAGATGCCAAAGGATGTCCTCAGTGAAACACTGCAGATAAGGTACACAAAACAAGCCTGGGCAACTGAGGCTAACTTATACTACTCTTGAGCTCATGTATAATCAGCTGAATTTTCTTGTTACAGTTGTTTTGTCATTTACTATATTATATTATATGTCATATATTATATGTCATATACTATATTATATTATAACAAAGTACTTTATTATTTAGTAAAATTTTAACTTGCAATAAGCCTTTTCATAAACAATGAGACTTAAAAAAAGAAAGTGCATATTAAATGAGATTTTAAATATTAAATTTGTTTTTAAGAAAGTTCATAAATATTAAGTACACAAAAAAGTTGTCATCATTTATCATCCATAATGAGAACATTAGTGATATTACTACCAAAGCCAGAAGTGATAGATTTGCAAAGAATCATCAGCATTTACTTCAAAGGTTAGTAGTTATTTTAAGAAGACTGTACTAGAAGATAAGAAATTAACCCACACATGGCTACAGAAGGTGCATGTACACACTTCATTGTGAAATAGATATTTTCCTTTAGAGCAAATGACTATTTATCTAGTTAGTTTTTATTATACTTTTAATCCCAAAATTTTAGTGCATGAAGTTTGATATAGTGGCTATTACATAAGGCTGGTTTTGTATTATATTGCTATCTGGTGCTTTAAGTAGAAAACAAGTAAATTCCCATGCTTTTTCTTTACTATTCAGCTTGTGGAATCACATTAAAACCTGACAATTCATTCCTCAGAAGTAAAACATCTGCTATTTTTGTGAATGTTATCTTATATTAAGTTAAAAGGATTATATTTAAAATAAAATTATCTGCAGTGATATGAATTTAAAACGGGCAGGTCATAAGATCATAGTAAAAGATAAAAATTCTTACTGAGAAATATATGCAATGACTATATCCTCAGGATTGGCGGTGGTATGTACATAATTCATAAATGCATCTGAACTGCAATTGACTTGTAAGCTGTTAATTGTCAAACTTCACAAATATTGTTAGGTACAGATATACCTTAGTTTTCTTTGTGTGTGTGTGCTTCATGTCATTGTGTTTTGTAGATGCTGAGTTTTTTACAAATTGGAGGTTTGTGACAACTCTCCTTTGGGTAAATCTATTAGAGACATTTTTCCAACAACATTTGATCACCTCATGTCTCTGTGTCACATTTCAGGAATTCTTGGAATACGTCAAACTTCTTCATTTTATTATATTTGCTATAGTGATCTGGATTAGTGATCTTTGATGTTACTACTATAACTTGCTGAAGGCTCAGATGATGGCTAGCATATTTTAGCAATAAAATATTTCTTAATTAAGATATATCTTTAAATTTTAATTACGGTATATACATTGTCTTTTTTAGATATAATGCTATGGTACATTTAATAGACTACAACATACTTAAACATAAATTTTATATGTGCTGTGAAGACAAAATGTGTGTAACTTGATTTATTTGGTATTTGCTTTGTTCTGGTGGTCTTGAGCTGAATTTATAATATCTCTGAGATATGTTTGTATATAGTTGACTGACCTTCAGTATCTGCAGATTCCACATCTGCATTTTTCACATCCACAGATTCAACCAACCAAACATTGAAAATATTTGAAAAAAAATTTCAGAAATTTATGAAAAGCAAAACTAAAATTTGCGGTACACAGGTAACTATATAGCATTTACATTGCTTCAAACATTGTAAGTAATCTAGAGGTGATTTAAAGTAAATGGGAGAATGTACATAGGTTATATGCATATACCATGGGACTTTATATGAGGAACTAGAGCATCCATGAATTACTACTGTATATAACAGTTTGATGAATTAAACTACAAAACATTTTGTGATAAAACCAGAATTGGTTACCCCAAAAAAAGAAAAAAAACCCAACAACACTCAAACATAATAGCATATGTTTTCTCTCTTTAGTTTCTCCTTAATAAGATTTTATGAATAGTTAATTCTTTAAAAATACATTTTAAAATAAATTTAATTATCTAAAAAGCTACTCAATTTTTTATAAACCAAAGTTAAAAAATTTTGTTGCATTGTTTAAAATTCATTTGGAAATTTTAAACAGTTCAAAAGGTGTGCTAATGGAATTCAGATTTTGAAGATATTACAGTTATTGAAAAAGAGCTTGTGACACAAGAAAGACATTTATATTTACCTCTCCAAAATAAATAACCTAATCAAGTTCACATGAATTTTAAATGATGCACAATATAAGATTTAATTTTGACATTCTATAATTATTTCTTGAGATATTTTAACTCATATGAAGAATCTTTTGATGGAGTGCTTATTAAAACAGGATAAATTTGCATTCTTAGAGAAAGTAAATGAAAGTTAAGAGGCTCTCCAATTTGCAGCATCTAAGTTTGGCAAAACCTTCAAAAAGATCACAAATAATGGAAAACTTATTTTATGAAACTTGCGTCATACAAATGTTTGCTGAAGATTGTTACTTTGAGTAGAGACAAAAAAGACAGTACATGGGAAAATATTTGGACTGAAAATTATATATTTTAAGAAAAACTGGAAATGAGATTTTCTGTTTAGCATAATTTCTCTGAGTTTATTTTCTAAATTTAAAATATTATCTACAGTGAGGAGTAAATTAAAGATGTCAAAATTTCCCATATATCAATCATAACATACATATTTGACAAGACTGTAGGCAATTAAAAAATTTTAAAACAGTAACACCATATTGGAAAGGCAACGGCAACCCACTCCAGTGTTCTTGCCTGGAGAATCCCAGGGCGGGGGAGCCTGGTGGGGTGCCATCTACAGGGTTGCACAGAGTTGGACACGACTGAAGCGACTTAGCTGCAGCAACAGCAGCAGCAACACCATATTAAAAATATATTCTTCAGGAAAATATTAGTGACACAGTAATACAGACAATAAAGGCTGAAACTAATTAAAATACATTAAGATTTGCCAAAAATTACCATTTTGCTGTTTTTAATATTCATATTATAATGAAGACATCTTAAAGTTTTTGCTTAAATATAGTTTCTTTAACTTTGAGAAATAATTTTATTTTAAAAAATGAATTTTGAATTGCCTCTATACTAAATTCACCAATATAAAATCTCAAAAATTTATAAACTTTTTTGTCCCCTTTCACTTTCAGGGGTCCTAGCTTGGAAAACGTATGGTCACCATAATTAATAACCTGGCATGCTTAGGAGAGGTCAGATACACTGCAAGACTTGCGGCTCATTCTCTGATTACAGGCACTTTCAAATTTCTCTCACGGCCAGGTGGGATTAAGATGTAACCGAAAGAAACAACCAGACAGTTTGCCAAAAGATCGCTGTGACAAAGAAGGAAAAGAGTCCCACCGGAAAGACCATGCATTTCGTTAAGGAACAGGAACCCTTGTCCCAATGCTGTTTCCTTTACAATGGAGGGACACATACAAGAACAACACCCTTAACGGTTCTCGGTCTTTGGACGTCTTCCTGTATAGCCTGAGGCAATTAGCTATCTGATTGGTTAATTCTGAAAGAGGAAGTCGGGATGTGACCCGCCCCTTTATTTCCTTTTAGGGAGGAGCAATCTCTAATAGGTTCCCTCCTCACTCGGCACTCAGACCCCCAGGCAGTAAAGTTGACAGTTTGAGGATTTGCTTCTGCGCCATCTTCCGTTGGATGCTGTCTGGCCAGTGGTTGGTAAGTCTAATTCTGGAGTTCAGTATCAGTAAGCCTGTGGTTATAAGCCACACTTAATTAAGTACCTTCTTTAGCAGTTGTAAGGAAATATTTTGGTTTTCCTGCCACCTTTTTTTTTTTTTTCCATTTCTCTCAAGGGAAGAGAGAGACGTTACTTACGGTACCCTTCTCACATACAGACATCTAGAATATAGAGTGGGAGTAAAGAGAAAACGAAAAAGAGAAATCTGTGTTTTAGAGTGTTTATGGAGTAGCACTTCGGGCGCATGCTTATGGCATGGTTAGAGTGGGAGGTATTGGACAGTGGTGGACTAGGCACTGACCGCATATTTTCAGCTGTAGGGAGCTGTGACCACATATTTTCAGTGGTAAGGGGCTGTTCCAGCTGATGGCAGTTTTGTTTACAGGAGAGTGGCTGTTTTTATATAAGCAGACGCCGATTTCTGTAGCGGGCAAGTCTGCATACTTTGGGGTGTAAGCAAAGGTAGGCAAGCTTTCAAGGGCTCAGCAAGTAAATCTGACCAGTACCACTGAGATATCCTTATTAAATGCTGCTGCTAAGTCGCATCAGTCGTGTCCGACTCTGTGCGACCCCATAGACAGCAGCCCATTTACTAAATGCATCCTAGCCAAATAGTTGCTGCTGCTTGGGACGGGGGAGCCTGGTGGGCTGCCATCTATGGGGTCACACAGAGTTGGCCACGACTGAAGTGACTTAGCAGCAGCAGACCTTAAATTCTGCATATTTGATTATTTCTAAGTAGCCTTGTCAGAGACAAGGGTTTGATTATAGAGTCTTTTCGTGTACCAGCCTTTTTTAGGTCTCAGAGTGTTTCTATTGTAATCAGCAGTATCTGCAGGGTGTATTTAGTGCTAGGCTTAGGTTGTGGCAGAGAAAACATGATGAAATTCTGGTTATTTTTTATATTGTTTTGAGTCCCCTTCAGAGTCAAGAGAGGAAACAGAGGAACAAATTTAGGAGTCATATGACTTGTTCCTATGTTTAAAAGTTGCTCCTATCTCTTCCAGGAGATACAACAGGACTTAGTGACTAAACCACCACCACTTATCTCTTGATCTCAAGTGGCCCTAAATTTGATAATTTCATACACAGTCTGACATGACTTTTCACTGCTGAGATTCAAACTGTAACTCCACCAATAGGAGGTTGATGGATATCAAAATTAAAAAAAAAAAAAAAGGGAACTCTTACTGTAAAGAGTAACTTGTTGTTTAGTCCCTCAGTCATGTCCAACTCTTTTGTGACAGGCTCCTCTGTCTGTGGGATTTCCCAAGCAAGAATACTGGAAGAGGGTTCTCATTTCCTTCTCCAGAGGATCTTCCTGACGCAGGGATTGAACTTTGGTCTCCTGCATTGCGGGCAAATTCTTTACTGCCGAGCCACCAGGGAAGCCAATAAAGAGCATATAACTTCCTAAATTCAGGAGAAATAACTCAAACGATTGCAAAAATAGTCTCTAAAAAAACAAGTCAGATAGGCTTGTGCTTGGGATTCTCTTGTTCTAATGATTGTATTTGGTTAGTTTGAGGTATTCAAATAATTTAAAATTTGTGCTTAGGTTAATATAGAACAATGGAAACAAAAGAAAAACTGGAGGAGAATAAAACTTATTTTAGAAGAAAACTTGAGAAATTATGGAGTGGATTGACAAAGGTGACATAGAAAATTACACTTTGAAGTTCCAGTAGACATCTATAAGAGAGAAACAGAGAGTCAAGGGGATGTAAATACTGTTCAAAGGAGTATAGGAAAAGGGAGAGGTGTTCAGTTGTTGCTAGATTGAAATAGGTCCCCAGGTCCCAAATTAATCAAAAAGAGAAAGAGGCAGGATCTCAAATGGAATGTCTCCTTCAAAGAGAGTCAAGAAACAATTGAGGTAAGAAAATGATGTAAAGTACATTAGAACAGAATCTTAAATAGTGAGAAAAGTAGGAAGGTCTGTAGAATATACAAAGTATCATTAGGTGATTTTCAGATACTATAGTCTTTGTAGATTTGCAGAGAGATATACTTAGTTTGTGCCTTAAAGGAATATGCCCAAGAATTAGGACTCAAGACAAGGCTCAGCAAGATAAGGCATATTGCAAGGAACAAAGCAAGAAGATGAGTTAAATTTAATCTTGTATGGGCTTGATATCAGTCTGATTGGAGAAGAGTCTTTTTCGTGGCATTATCCATTTCAGAGAAGTGGGGGATAAGAAATCTGTTTAAACAGTAGATACTTTTAGTAAACTCAGAATGTAGTGATTTCATCATTGATAGTTGAAATGATTCTGGTATTTAAGAAACGGAGGAAGAAATTAGGAAAAAAAAAATCACAAACCCTGATGTCTAGAAAAGATAAAAAGGAAAGCAAGTATTCATTTCCAGCAAACAGCAATAATCCTTTATATTTTGGAGAAGAGACCAAATTAATAAGCAGGTTAAGCAGTTAGAAACTCACCTTTTGAAACAGATTAAATGGTTAACAAATTAACTACAACTGTCTGAAAGGTATAGAAAAATAAAAAGTAGAGGCATATTTTATTGCTGTAGAAAAATGTGTAGCAGAAAGAAAGTGCTGTTTAAGGCCTGGACACTTCAGTGATGAAAGACACTGCCCGCAGGAGCATATGGAAGGGCTATTAGTTCTCAGTGGGCCCCTAGGCTCTCAGGCTTCAGAAGCATCAATTGCAGCTTCACTTCAGGAATCAACTGTTGAAAGTGATTTTTCAGCCAAAATAATTAAGATAAAAAGGAAACCGTCTCTGTGATATAGGTTTCCCCAGCTAAGCCATTCCACGGCAAGAGGGAGTGGAAAGAGCCACTGTCATACAGGATTGAAAATACCTGCTTTCTGGAGATAGTAAGGCTTATTTCATGAGATAGAGTTTCCACTTCCAGTAGTAACAGTGTCAAAAACTGTAAGTTAAAGGAGAGAACAGAAATGAAGAGGTTTTAAAAATATGTTGCAGAGGGAAGAATTCTTCAGATAAAATCTGGTGCTCTTGATTGCAGAATTTTAAACTTTTCTGGAAGTCAGAAATGTCTGAAATGTCAGTCCGAGAGAGGCAGTGGTATGCTAAATGCATTTTTGTGCCTAGATTGATGAGTCCATTGTGTCATAATTAATGTACTAATAGTTTTCTGGAATCTGTACTGCTCACACAGACTTACAAGCATCCAGATGAAGCTAAAACCAAGAATATTTCCAGGTACACTTCTTCCTTTTCGTGCATACTCAGTTGCTCAGTCCTGTCCAACTCTTTGTGACACTATGGGCTGTAGCTTGTTAGGCGCCTTTGTCCAGGGGATTCTCCAGGCAAGAATACTGGAGTGGGTTGCCATTTCCTACACCAGGGGATCTTACCAATCCAGGGATCGAACCTGCATCTCTTGTGTCTCCTGCTTTGGCAGGTGGATTCTTTACCTCTTGTGCCACCAATTCTGATTTTTAAGAACACAGTGTTTTAGGGGGATATCTAGTCTAGAATCTGGGAATGTCTTATATTTAAATTTTAGTGCTGTGAAGCCAGTTTTAAGTTTATATGTTAATTTACTATTGTTTTTGAACCATACATTCCAAACTCAAAAACTTGTAATTCAAAAACTAAAAAAAATATACATTGATAAATCTAATTTCTGTTATATTCCTTGCAAGTTGTACTTACTAATATTTACTTGTTTAACATGGGATTCCCAGGTGCTTCAGTGGCAGAGAATTTGCTTGCCAAGCAAGAGACCCTGATTTGATCCCTGTGTAGAGAAGATGCCCTGGAGAAGGAAATGGCAACCTAATCCAGTATTCTTGCCTGGGAAATTCCTTGGACAGAGGAGCCTAGCAGGCTACAGTCCAGGGAGTTGCAAAGAGTCAGACAGGACTTAGCCACTAAACAGAAGCAGCAGTTGTTTAACAAACATTACTGTAATTGTTAGTAAATGCCCAATATTGTCCTGTGTACTTTGCAGTTGTTAACTAATTATTTTTGTTTGGTTTGAGTTAGACTATGTGGAAAATTCTTAAAGAGATGGGAATACCAGACCATCTTACCTACCTCCTGAGAAACCTGTATGCAGGTCAAGAAGCAACAGTTAGGAATGGACATGGAACAACAGACTGGTTCCAAATTGGGAAAAGAATGCATCAAGGCTATATATTGTCACCCTACTTATTTAAGTTATATGTAGAGACCATCATAAGAAATGCTGGCCTGGATGAAGCACAGGCTAGAATCAAGATTTCTGAGAGAAATATCAATAATCTCAGGTATGCAGATGACATCACCCTTATGGCAGAAAGTGAAGAGGACCTACAGAGACTCCTGATGAAAGTGAAGACAAGGGTGAAAACCTGGCTTAAAACTCAATATTCAAAAAGCTAAGATCATGGCATCCAGTCCCATCACTTCATGGCAAGTAGATGGGGAAACAATGGAAACAGTGAGAGACTTTTTTCTTGGGCTCCATAATTACTGCAGATGGTGACTGCAGCCATGAAATTAAAAGACGCTTGCTCCTTGGAAGAAAACTGTAACCAACCTAAACAGCACACTAAAAGGCAGAGACGTTACTTTGCCAACAAAGGTCTGTCTAGTGAAAGCTATGGTTTTTCCAGTAGTCACTTGTGGATGTGAGAGTTGGACCATATAGAAGGCTGAGCACTGAAGAATTGATCCTTTTGAACAGTGGTATTGGAAAAGACTCCTGAGAGTCCCTTGGACTACAAGGAGATCAAAGCAGTCAATCCTAAAGGAAATCAACCCTGAATATTCATTGGAAAGACTGATGCTGAAGCTGAAGCTCTAATACTTTGGCCACCTGGTGCAAAGAGCTGACTCATAGAAAAGTCCCTGATGCTGGGAAAGATTGAAGGCAGAAAGAGAAGGGGACAACAGGATGAGGTGGTTGGATGGCATCACTGACTCAATGGACATGAGTTTGAACAAGCTCTGGAAGATGGTGAAGGACAGGGAAGTCTGGTGTGCTGCACTCCCTGGGGTTGAAAAGTTTAAATGCAAATGCATGCATATATGAATACATATTTTTAATTTTGCCTTTTCTCTACAAAAGAAATCAAATTTTATACACTGTTCTACACCTTGTTTTTTCCTTTAGTTGCTCATTCTAGAAATACTTCCATATCAATAGGTAGAGAGTTTCTTCCTCATGGTGTAAAATATTAATATAGCTGTAGCATGAATATTTGTGAGTGATTTCCCTTCTTTTGCAATTAAAAATAGTAGTGTGGTAATAAGCTTATATACTTCTCATTTTTGGCAAGTTATCTATAGTGTAAATTCTGAGACCTGATTTTTTGGATCAAAAGTTAAATGCATATATAACATTGTTTGGTGATGGTGGTTTCGTCGCTAAGTTGTGTCTGACTCTTGTGACCCCATGGACTTTAGCCTGCCAGGCTCCTCTGTCCATGGGATTCTCCAGGCAAGAGCATTGGAGTGGGTTACCATTTCCTTCCCCAGGAAATCTTCTTAACCTAGGAATCAAACCCAGGTCTCCCATATTGCAGGCAGATTCCCCACCGACTGAGCTATGAATAAATTATTTCAAATATTACAATGAACCATATATCTAATCAGTTACAGGTTCCGTTATTCATCAAATACGTTAAACTTAGCTACCAAATTCATCCAAATCTTACATACGGAATTTTATTCAGAAACTAATGCTCTCCATTTCAAGAGACCAATATTGTCAACAGTTAAGCACTTAATATCCAATTCTTCACATGAATTTTTTGTCTGATGGGCCACTGTTGAGCTTTTCTCATGAAGTCTGAGCAATAAAATTATATTTCATAGATGTTCTTACAGTATTTTTTCAGTAGATAGCATTGTTTATATGTTGCCAAATCTCATAAGTCTTTTACATTTTGCATTCTGCTTATATGCTTCACAATAGCCTTGTTAACAATATTATGAAATGTTGAGATTTTTGCCAGTCTGATAAGTGAAAAATATTACTTCAGTGTTGTTTTATTTTGCATTCATTGTATAATAATAGGACACAAAAGAGTTTGATATCTTTCTATTTGTTTAAGGGCCACTTGAATTTTTCTGTGAACTGGCTCTCAGTTTTTGTCCTTTTTCTAGGGAACCCTTAGTGTTTTATTTTTGTGGTATCCAGCTACTCTTTTTATATGAAGAAGATACTACTTTTGTCTCTGATGTGAGTTTTACATGTTTTACCCATGTCAGTCATTTGTCTTTTGATCCTACTAATATTTCTAATGTGGTAAAATATATCTATTTTCTTTTATGAGTTTTGAGTCGTATTTAGAAATGTATTTCTCCAAGTTTATAAAGAAATTTATTTTCTTTAGTACTTTCATGGTTGCGTTTTTTCCTTTATACCTTAAATCTTTGATTCTTTTAGAGTTTGTCAGTGGTCATGAAGTGAGATACAGATTCAACTTTATTTTTTTCAGATGACTACTCTTTGAACTCCTTAGATGTATGTAGTAAAAACATGTCTTTTTGCCTGTCTTTGACATGATACAATTTATGAATCCTTGAAGAAACTATACCCATTTCAGACACTGAGAACACCTTTGACTGAGAAAAAGTAGAATAAATTCATTAACATGAGTTTTGGACTTTGATTTTAGTATTATTAGCAATTTGATAGCAATTTACTAGCAATTTGGTTTTAATATTTTCAAACTGCAGCTCACAAAGGCCTGAGACTTTGACCATAGACATTAAATTTCTTTGAACCTTAAAATTTCTTGTATTTAAACTTTCAAGGTTATCTAATTTTTGGACTTTAATTTATCCTTGGGAATTTAATAATTTAAAGAGGTTATTTTCAAGTTAGGAATTTGTCTATAATGTCAGAATTTTATTCTTAGAATTTCAGCCTTTTGATATAATTACAGGACTCCTGATGAAAATGGTGAATGTGCTGGTCAAAATTTGGGATAAGAGATAGAATTAGGATTAAATTTTCAGCTTTAGATTTAGAATGACTACAGATTTACTTCAGTTAATGTGGTTTTTGACCTGTTTTGAAGGATTCTGGGCTTGAAAATCTAAACTGGGAACAGTGGCTCTAGAAAGATACACAAAGTCATAGTTGGAGTGGGTGACTCAGTGGTGGAATGTCTTGATAAGATACTCATTCCTTTCTCTAGGGGAAAGCCACTCCTCAAGCTGAGCTGAAACTTAATGATTAAGCTTAGAAGTTTAGAAAGAACAGAATGCTGCAGAATATTGGTGTGTGGGAGGGACCGTAGAATGCTTCCTGCCCACCTCTGATGTTTCCTTTATGTGTAAGATCCATTGTCATAACATGTCTGACCTGTCAACCTAACTTCTACCCAAGTAGGTCAGGGAGTTATTTGATTGTTGAATTGAGAAGGAGAAACTAGGAACCCCTTTATTTTCACTTGTTCTTGGAATTGAACTGCCTTCAGGAAGCTGCTCTGCTCTCCTGTTCTACAAGGGTGGAAGGAGGACTGTCACCAATACCTTATTTCTGAGACTAAAAGGGAAACAGCATAATTTTGGATTCAGTACTAGAAAACATATTAATAAACAACAGTCTCCACTATCTGCTTTAATCAGACCCAAAGGTAATATTTGGATCTCTCAATTAAGCCAATTCAGTAAGCCATTTTGTAATTCTTAAAACTGAGTAGGAATGCCAATTATTGACCTTCCTCACCGCCATCAAAGTGAAAAGACCATGATAAGAACAATGGGATGGTTGAACTGAAATTTCAGATGCTGGATTTTGCCTCATAACTGAACTGGGAATCAAGACGGCAAGGACATCACCATTCAGTACACTCAATACATGCTCAGTAGCAGTCTACTGAGGGAATAGCTGTGTGGAGGGAATGTATATGAGTTATATCTCCATAAGATATGTATAGAAAAATGAGCAAGGGTTATCTGCATACCAGCCTTGATGACTTAATGTTGCATATGACTTAATGTTCTGAAATGTGAAATAACAGAAAAGTCTAAATTTAAAAACTAAAATTGAAGTTTTGTTTTCGGCTACATTCTCAGAAGCAGAAATAATGAGATGGAGAATTAAAGTAAGTTATATATTGTACACCTGAGTGTTTAGAACTGCCAAGACTATAAAGTCACATCATGTTGAGTTTTGGGTTTTTAATATTCATCTTTATTAATTTTGTTCTGAATGAGCACTTGGATGTTTTTCATCAGTGACAGATTTTTGTAAATAATAAAAGCACTACCCCTACCCATAACCTTAACTTTTGTGACACATAAGAGCCAAGATAGTTGTTTTAGTCAAGTCGCCAAATTGTCCATAGGTGAAGAACATGAAAAGATGTTTTTTCCTCTACTTATTAAGCTGTAAGGAGTAGCTGTCTTCCTCCCGTTCTAAAGGAGTCCTCTTGGAAACTTACTGGGCCTGACTCAACTATAAAACACTTGTCTGTCAGTAAAATCTCTGCAGAAGTCAGATAGCCTTGTACAGCTCAGACAAAGAGATGATGTCTCTTAAGTATTGGGTCTCATTCCTCCTTGAAATTCCTCCTACTACCTAGGAGTAGTCCCCACAGTACTTTCATCTAGTACTTATATACCTATCCTATGGTATAACCTTTGGCTTTGGAGAAGGTAAGTGTTACTGTCCTTCTGGTTAAGGGCAGTTTAGTACCATCATTAGAGAAGGCAATGGCACCCCACTCCAGTACTCTTGCCTGAAGAATCCCATGGACAGAGGAGCCTGGTAGGCTGCAGTCCATGGGGTCGCGAAGAGTCGGACACGACTGAGTGACTTCACTTTGACTTTTCACTTTCATGCATTGGAGAAGGGAATGTCCACCCACTCCAGTGTTCTTGCCTGGAGAATCCCAGGGATGGCAGAGCCTGGTGGGCTGCTGAGGTCCCCTGGTGGGGTCGCACAGAGTCAGACATGACTGGAGACTTAGCAGCAGCAGCAGCAGCAGCAGTACCATCATTTAGGGGAATAAATGGCTACAGATTTAATCCTATGATTTATGAAAACGTTTCTAGGAAAAATGAAAGAAGGTTCTCTAACTTTTTAGTGAATTCATTTTCATGTTGTAGGAAGTTTGGACTTTTCATAGGAAATATGAGAAATCCATGAATGCTTTATTTCCCCATACATCCCTTACATGATTTTTCTGTCATTTCTGCTGATAAAGATGTTAATACTGTACTTGGGGGCATAACAAATGCTTCACAAATGATAGCTATTAGAATAATTATGCTTATTATTTTGAGATCTTAAAAATGCCTATATCTGTGTTGCAGAAGGAATCATTAAAATGGAAATAACTTTTAAAGTCATTTATTTCAGTTATAAAATGAATTTATGGTTGAAATTTAGGTGGAATGGTATCTATCATGAGCTTTGAAATCTGCAGAGAGGAATCCACATTTTCCTCATGGAAGACTGCTGCTTGGTTCACAGCTCACTTTCTCTCCTTGGTAAAAGAGTATCTCTGCCCCCACAAACATACATATGTGTACAAATGTCACATACACACCTATATACACATGGGCATGCCTTCGAGTGCACTTAGGTTTTTGTTCTTGCCACAGCTTAATTACAGTGGATTTTGTGCTTTCTAAGGCACGAGACTTTATTCCCTACAGGTAGCTAAACCTAATAGTTGGGAGATGATCTCTTACTTGCCTTTCTTAACTGATTTTTTAAACTCTACTTATAAGGATTCAAGTTCATTTTATTCCCTGTGTAATACAATGACAGCTCTTCAAATAGAGTACTGTAATGTCCAGCTAGAAAAAGAAAGCTACTTCAGGAGAGGTAATATAAGATATTGTAAGGCTATAGTAGTTGAAAAAAGAGAAGGATAAATACAGGATGAAGTATTGATAATATTTATTGGAGGAGATGGTACATGATTTGGACCTTGCTTTTTATAAGTAAAAAAAGAAGAAAGCATATCAGATATGGGTATTAATATGAATTAAAGCCATTTTTTGAACATACAATAACTTTTTTCTCCAGCTATAGAGAAATATAGCAATAAACAAAAAGTGATGAACAGCCCCTTTTCCTTGATTTTACAGTATGGTAATTTTACAATACACTGTGATTGATTGATTATTCCTGTGATTAGGGAACAAAGGAGATATGCTGTCAGCAATGAACCTACCAGGGTAGACCAAAGAGTTTAAGATAGATGCTATGCATTATGTAGGATCAGCAAGAGATTTGAAACCAGAAAGTGAAAGCATGAAAAACAGTACTTTAGGAAATTTGGTCGTTGGTAAATTGAATGGAGAGAGACATAAGTCAGGAAAACCAATTAGGGAAATAGTAGAATAATCTAAGCAATAAATGATAATAACACCTAATTTAATTTTGCCTTTTTCAACAGTGAATTCAAAAGAATCAGTAGTTCTTTTAGGTTTAATTTATGAATGGAAGAGATAATTCAGAGCTTCAGGATTTGTAAAAAGGTATAGAAATTTGGAAGAGAAGTAGTTAAATTCATCTTGATATACATTTGGATATTGGTCAGTGCCTATATACAGGAGAAAAATCCCTATATAAATATTAATGTTTTAATATTAAAAATGTTATAAAAATTAAAATTATAAAATTTAATTTTGTATATTGGGGTGGCCTGCCTTGAACCCCATCACTTGAGAGTGGACAGTAATAGGCTATTTCCTAAATTAGTGTCTTCTAGTACTACTGGAGGCAAATAACTACTTTGTTTCTTAGCAGAAGTCCAAGTGGTGTTTTTCTGCCTTAGCATTTTCTTGTTATAGAGAGAATGAATGCCAGCTGAGCCAGGAGAGTTATCACCTCCTTTTCTTTTTAAAGCCTTGAAACAAGCATGGGGGTAGGTGAAGGCAGGGGAGAAAAGAGCTGGAAACTTAATTTTAAACTTAATTTTACAAAAAAAAACAAAACAACAAAAAAAAAAACAACCTAGCATTTCTTAACAGGGCCCACAGCTTGAGTGACCTGTATTTCCAGACAGTTGCCCCTGTCTTGACCTGTTTGTTTCTGGTTTGTTGTCTGTGCCCCCGGGGGTGAGGCCAAGGACAAAGGACAGTTGGGAAGCCAGCCCTGGTCCACAAAATAAGCCTTCAGTTGTCATTTTAATGGGTCTACCATTTCACCTTAATTTAATTTCCTTACCTCCAAGAATATATCTTGTTTTGTAAGTTCACAAGCTGACACATCATCCAGAGAGGCTATTTATTTTTCCTATCTTCTTCACACAAATGCTGAGATTATTCTAGCAACAGTAATCAAGATCTTCTGTCTTTGGGTTGCAGAGAAAATGCATTCAACTGTACTTGAAAGAGAAAATTGAAATTTGGCAACAGATGATAAAGCACATTCTCCTCTCTTTCAATTCTGTCTGCTCATATCAGCTGAACTGCATTAATAAAAGCAAAAGGGGCAAATATACAATATTCAGTTGCCCAAAACTATGTTTTAGGTGTGTTGTGGCTTATTCCTATTACAGAACCTTGTGCTTTTAGTCCTTTTTTGGGTCAGTGCTAGCATGGTGCAAAATGAACCACGAAAGTAGTCCCTGGAGGAAGGTTTTCCTACTAGCTTTAATAGCAGAGCTACTGTGAATTTTCTAGAAATATGATCAGATCTCAAATATGATTGCCTTGCCTATCTGCTCATTGTAACCTTTTTACATTTACTGCTATAATTATTTTAGGAAATAACCCTGTAAATTTATTAGCATGCTTAATGCTAGTTTAATTATTTATTGCATTTATTGGGTATGCAAGTCATGAAATTGCCACTGGGTACATTTACCAATAGCACAACCACCACAATAATAAAAGGCATCCAAAAATAAAAGTAGGTTGGTGCCTCTGAGAGAGTGAGTTCCATAAATAAAGGGCGTACTGCAGATTTTTCTTTTCCCCCATCAGACATTCTCATGGTCACGATGATTGTGAAACCATAGTCCAATTTATAGAAATACATGGATAAGGGCAAAATAAAAGTTCATACTCAGGTACACTCAAAATAATTCTTTATTGCTAGCCCTGTAATAGGTGGATGGCACGAGTCTAGGCAAAATTTTGAAGTAGGAATAGTTGAATTTTAGGTACTTCAAGACTCCTCTTTGTGTACCTACTTATGTTTCCTTCTCCAGAAGCCTCATTTATTTTCTCTTCCCTCCAAAATTATTTATTCTCAAGAGGAGATGAGATGCATTAACACTGGGGTTTAAATGATGAAGGGGGCACTATGAGACCAAGCAGCCTAGTTTCAAGTCCATTTTTTATTATTTTCCATCTATGTGATTTTAATGAATGATGTCTACCTCAGGGAGATGAGGTGTTGGTACAGCTTGAGCTTATGCATTTTAGAGGACTCTTTTTTGAAAAATACAAAACTGTGTCTATACATTTAGGTAAGAAAGTGAATACTTATAATTACAGTTTAAAAATGACAAATACAACAAAATTCAGGAAAATAAATTTTACTGGGCATTCACCAATCATGTTTGTCCATAAAAGTTTTTCAACAATAAGAATACCTTCCCAAAATAATGAGTGGTCTTGGCATACAGTGACCTATTCTGATTTTCTGAAGATGTAGGGACTACTTTGATTTTCTCTCCTCTTAATGAATCATTTTTTTTCTGATAATGAAAACTGATGTGGGGAAGATGGATGACGTTTGGGATGAGTCAGGCACCATTGAGTAAGTCACTTCTCTAAGAATACTATGCTACCTTTCATATAAGCTGATGACAAGTCCCCAAAGTAACTCTTGTGCAAGGAATGCATGTCTTTGCCTTACTTCCTGAATCATGGCCAAACCAATAAACTGCTTGTAAGATGTATCATAAAGTCCATAAAGAACTATAGAAATAAAGGTAACATGACAGTGATTTCAAAGATGCTCACCTATACTGTTTACCTATATGTGACATTTCCAATAGACTTCTCCCAGTAACATTATGAAAAGTATCACTTAAGTCCGATATCACATGTGATACGCTTTTCTTTCTAGCCTATATTCTAACCTGTAACAGTAATACTAACAGTCCCTGCAGTTAATATCAAAGTCAGGAAGAAGACTCACAGGCCACCAGAGTTAGCAAGAAGTCCTTGACCATCCTGAGAGGAAAGGTATTCTTCCTTTGACATTGATGCATTAAGTAGGCTGTTCTTTGGAACCTTTGGGGTGTAATTAATTATAGTCCTTAGTATTTGCCTCTCCTAAAGGATGCCCAACAATAGCCAAAAATAAATTTAACTGAATAGGGTGAAAGAGTAAGGAAATAAAATTAATACATAAGGGGTCCGTCGCACAGAGCTGGAACAAAAGAAACCTACTTAAATCTGAGATTCATTTTCTCTTCACTGCATCAGAATGACATGCCTGAAATTTAATTTGGTTTTACAATGCTCACAATCATGCTTGCCTTTCAGGATGTGTTATTCTGAAAAATCTGTGGTCTCTTCAGCTTTTGCTGAATCCAGAGTCATTCTCTAGTTGCAGGAGGAGACGGGAAAGAAACAAGAGTGGGCTCAGAGTAAGCAAACTAATCCATAATGAGGTGGCATAGTATTTACTAGTCTACTACATAGATTTCCCCCATAAGAATTGGGGGAAACTGAGACTTGATGTAAACTACTGTCTTTTCCCCAAGGCTCTGAGATCAGAGACAAGGGAGTTTTACATAGTTGTGTTATTCATCATATGTGAAACGAATTGCCAGTCCAGGTTTGATGCATGATACAGGATGCTCGGGGCTGGTGCACTGGGATGACCCAGAGGGATGGGATGGTGATGGAGGTGGGAGGGGGGTTCAGGATGGGGAACACATGTACACCCGTGGTGGATTCATGTTGATGTATGGCAAAACCAATACAATACTGCAAAGTAATTAGCCTCCAATTAAAATAAATAAATTTATATTAAAAAAAAAACAAAGTGCATTCTCTTAGACTCTTTCAATTGGTTCTGGGGGCATATTCTAATCTTCTCCTTGTCTCATTACTCTTCCCTTTCAGTCTTCTCTGCTGGATCCTCTTTTTCATTCTGGCCTTAAATGTTGAAGTGTCCCAGGACCCCGTCCCTCGACTGCGCCTGTTTAGACACATTCGCTCCCTAGGTGATCTTTTAATTACCACTCTGACACTGAAGGCTCCCTAGGTTCCATCTATGGCCTGAATCTTTCAGCCACATATCCAAATGTCTGCTTGAACCTAACGTAACACCAAATGATAATATCTAGTTGCTCAAGTCAAAAAATTTGGCATCATCCTTGACATCACTCTTTGTTTCATATCCCATGTCAGCAAAACTGTTGGTTGTACACTTTTGAATCTGACTACTTCTCTCCATTTCTGTTGTCACCACTTTCATTCAAGCTGCCATCATCTATTGCCTGGACGTTTACTTAATCCTCCTACCTCTTATGTCTTCCCTTGCCTCCATTTAGCTATATGTCTGTCTTACATTGCCAGAAGTTCCATTTAAAATGTAAATATGCTACGACCCTCTTGAGTACGTTGCTGTCATACTCAATGAAGTAGAAAATCCTTATTCACCCAAAGGCCTTACATTATGTGCCTCCAGACTCCCTAGTTTCTGTCCTTACTTCCTGTTCTCTAGCAGCTCTGCTGCTCCTTTGCACTTGCAGTTCTCCTGTCCAGAATGATCTTAGTCCGTGTGGTTCGCTCTTTTATTTCTTTCAGTCTTTGTCAGCTTGTCAGAGAAAACTTCACTGCTTGTCTTTCTCAAGGAAGCAGTTTTATCCTGCTTTATTTTTCTTTAAATCTTTATTGTCTGCATCTCCCAGTGGAATGTGAGATCTCTGTTGAAAGAGATGTGGTCTGATTTGCCTTCTTTTATATGCCCAAAGTGTCAGATGTCCGGGCATAGTATAGTGAGTAAGTAAATATTTGGAGAGTGAATGAATAAGTCATCGTTAATGTTCCTGGGGGCCTCCATTTGTATTAGAGCAGCATCCTTTCTGTTCTGTAGTCAAGTCCATTATGGTTCCCAGCCAGTTTCCAGTCCTGGCTTTTAGTAGCTAATCTCTACTAGAACAGATGCCAAATCCTAGTGATTATGAAAACATGGCATGCACTAAGGAAGGCCTAGACTTAGGCTACATTCTGCCCAGACACACCAGAGTAACATAAAGCTTCAGAGCTCATTACAGATTCTTCTTAATGGGGGCTTAAGTCCGCTGTCCTACTGTCTTCAGCTAGAAGTCGTATTTTCAGAGCAGGGACAGCTGGCTGTGCTGGTTGGAGGTTTCAAGGCTTAGGTGGCTTTCTGTAAGAAATGCTGCTGGGATTTATTCCTTTGTGTAAATCAATTTTCCTATGTTACAAAAGTAACACTGACTAGATGAATAAGGAAATGTTGGCAAAATAAGAATTGTAGAAAAAAGTAGAGAAATAATTATTCAAAATTCCACTACTTGCTGTGTTTCTCATTAACTTTATTTTAGTGTTTGTTTCTATTTGGAGTGTGTGTGTGTGTGTGTGTGTGTGTGTGTGTGTGTGTGTGTGTGTATGCATGTTTATGCAGTTGGGGTAAGCCAGCAGTATTTACTGAGCATTATTTGTTGCCCTGGTGGCTCAGGCAGTAAAGAATTTGCCCACAATGCGAGAGACCTGGGTTCAGTTTCTGGGTTGGGAAGGTCCCGTGGAGAAGGGAATGTAACCCACTCTAGTGTTTTCGCCTGGAGAATTTCATGGACAGAGGAGCCTGGCAAGCCGCAGTCCATGGGGTCTCAAAGAGTTGGACACGACTGAGTGACTCACACACACATATTTATTCAGAGCCTTCTGTCCCTGTCCTAATGATCTTAATTTAAAAAATGAGGGCTTTTGACTTTCTGTCCTCAATATGAATACTCTTAAGGAGGCATTCCTTTCACATGAAATTAAACTTCAGTCTTTCCATGTTACCATTACCCTGTGCTGAATGTACATTTGTCCTTTTTGTTATCTATCTATCTAGTCTCTCTCCCTCTCTGAGAGGCAATACCCCTAGAAGCCTGCTCAGATATTTTGGAACAGTGTTGGAAAACAGAATTCCAGTGAAAACGAGAGAAGTATGTGAGAGTGCCATTGACTTGAAGAAGAGTCAAGTAGTATTGTGGTGTCAGGCTTGGTGGATATAGGGAAGAGTTGAATGTTAAGGAATATTTGTGACTGAACCTAAATTCAGGGAGCAGATAGCAGGTTTAATGCCAGACCTAAGAAAGATGATGTGAAGTCCTAGCCAGAGAGAATGCAGATAGTAAACATAATGGATAATGGAAATGTGGGGACATTTTTTAGAGGTAGATGAACTAGTTCTACCAAGTCGACTTTTCTCCTTGGGTTTATTAAATTAATATATGATCATTATAGAAACCCTAGAAAGTACAGTTAAGTAGCTGTCCATTTATCTTAAAATATCTTTTGGTGCTTGCTTTGTGATATTAGTGATATCTAGGGTGGAGATTAGAGAAAAAGAAAATTGAAAATTGGAAGAAGTAGGGCTTCCCTGGTGGCTCAGATGGTAAAGAATTTGTCTGCAATGCTGGAGACCCGAGTTTGATCCCTGGGTCAGGAAGATCCCCTGGAGAAGGGAATGGCTACCCACCCCAGTATTATTGCCTGGTAAAGTCCATGGACAGAGGAGCCTGGTGGGCTACAGTCTGTGGGGTCACAGGGAGTCAGACATGATTGAACGACTTTCAGTATATAAGAAATGAATAGGGAAACACATCATTGCAATATAATCGCTCAGAAAGAAATAGTAATCTGTCATCTTTATAAATATAGTAACCTGTCCCTCCCTGCTACTTGACCTATTATGTATTACTTTTGTGATTTGAATCAAATCTATTACTTTTAAAAAAACACTTAAATTCATAAACCGGCATTAACAAGCTGGAAATAGACCAGAATTTAAATGCTACTTATTTCCTATAATTCTAAAAGAATTCATTGAAATCTTAGTGGAATGCAGTGTCTAATACCTGAGGGCACCCTTCTGAGATACCTAAGTCTTTGCCTCAAAGGAAAGTGTTGGGCTCTTGTGGCCCCTTCCAAGGTGCCACTTTGTCACTGTCATTGTGCTCTGAATTCACAGTACCCGGCATGTGATTTATTGCTTATCAGAGAAGCTCTTATTGTCACTGTGAAATGTTGTTCTCCAGATGTTTGAGCCATTAAGAGTGGTGTCAGCATAGCAAGCAAGCCTTCCGTTTTGGAACATCAATGCCTTCCGCAGGGGTCAGCAGCCTACTGGTTCTGGCCTGATTAATAGTTGTAAACAGAAGTGAGCTGTGTCCAAGAAGAGGCGAAAGAATCCCTGGACCATGCTAAGTGCTTCCTTTGTTTTTATTCTTCAAGCTGCCTCCAGTGTGTGGAGGCTAACTCTGCTCTGGTAAGGCAATTAGGGAATAGTCAGATAGTAAGACTGCTTTCCTAGCTGGTAAAAATTGTCACACAAGTCTCAACTGCCTTGTATCTGTATGAAATATTTACTTTGTAAAGTAATTTTGCATACATCTTAGATGAAACCGTTGAGTCCTACATGGCAGACAGTGTACAGATGAAGGACATAAGAACCTTTTCTTATAAATGTCAAACTGGTTAGGGTTCGAATGAAATTTTGCTTCTTAAATGAATGTATTTGCATTTTGATGTTGTTATTTGTTAATACTCTTGGTCTGAGAGGACATAGTATCTTTCTGTGGAACATGCACATGAAAATCTATGCTCTAAAATCCTTCTCAGCAAAAAATGAACAAAATGAAGCACGAACAGTCTAGAAAGAAGAGATGAGATTCATTCCTTCCTTCCCTCTCTCCTCCCTTTCTCTCTTTTTTCCTCCCTCCTTTCCTTCCTTTCAGTTTGATTTATATTTAAACCCTCCTAGATTGAGGTCCACTTACTGACTCCTGCCTCTTGTTAGAATTGTAATGCTAATTGTTTTTTAAAAAGCCAATTATATTTTCATGTTGCGGAGAGGATTTCTGCCTAGAGTATAAGACACCTGCTTCTGAGTTTTTTCCCCACACCAATTAATAGTACTGTCCAGTAGGTGGACTCCTTTATGCACATATAGGGGTTTTCTTTTTCCTTTAATCAAGTGTTCCTTAAATCTGTGAAAAAGCATTTCCTCGTATTGAACTTTTGATTTCACCAATTTATTTTCTGAAAGGCTGAAAATAGATTCTGGTATACTGCCTATTCCTGTTGAGAAATGACTTCATCTTTAGTTATTTTTTTAAATTTCATTTTTGTTTTAGTCTATATCTTGACATTTTTTATTTATAAGTCAGAGCTTCTTTGCAGTAACTAAACTTCATTTTCACTGGATTCTCTTAAACTGCAGTTCTGCATTTCATATCCATCACCGTATACAAATACATGATTAAAGCAAATTGACACCAAGGACTAGTAATTATGTTTATTATGAGGATAAATCACTTTATAGTCTCCATAGTTGTTTTATTCACATTGTTCTGCAGTAAATACTTTTTATAATGGTTTTTTCAACAAGTAATCTGGCACTTGGGTCATTTCTAAGCCAGTCCCTGAAACTTCCACTAGTTACTACCCATAGGCTGATCTGAAGTCAGGTGTTTTTAGTTTTTTGCAGTTTCTCTATGGCCTCTGGGACAAGTGCAGATTCTCATTTTAAGTTATGTCTTTCTTTGTCCCTAAATTCTTACCTTGTTCTTTGAAAATCTTATCATATCATGTACTTATAGACACAGATGTTGTATGCATGAAAATTACAGTAGTTGATTCAGTACTTTTATGTCAACATGAAGGAGAAATCTTTTGAAATGGAAATCCAATTTAGGAAAAGCTTCATTTAGGTAACCTTTGTGTGCTCTTTCTCTGTGACTGAGCCAGTGAGGATAGCATGTGATCTGAAACCAAATTTCTCTAGTAATTCATTGCCTTTAAATATATGTTCCACCTCCAGTGAAAGATGAAAATGTCAAAAATAAGTAGAAAAAGAAAAGAACCTTTTTCTTGTATAATCAAGACCAATTTTGCTGTTTTTATTCTAGCTTATAAATTTGTTGAAAGAGTTGTATCTTACTCATCTTAATCTTAGTATCTGATATCAAACATGGAGGTATAGCTGAACAGAATGTGTTCTATCACTTCAAAAATTGAAATAACTTGAATTAGAACCTTCTATTAAGCAGAATAATTAAGGATGTCATTATAAAAACAGAATATTTTTTAAACCCACACACAGATATTTAAGACAGGCAGCTTCAGTCTTGACTCATGACTCCTTTTATTAGCTGCCTGACCCTGTACAAGTCATTGAACCTCTTGGAGCTTCAGGTTTCTCAGTTTCTAAAATGGGATTGACAATACTTAGAAATAATCAAGAACAAGATATTATATAAATTATCCAATAATATGCTACAAAAATAATTCAAACCTAGCTCTTCTGATTTCTTTTATATAACACTGAAATTGTTTTCCCATACTTTAAGCACTTATAAGGACAGGGATTAGAAAATTCTCCATACTAGTTATGATAATCCTGTTCTATGATGATACAGGGAGAAGAAAAAAGATAATGCTGGAAACTTCATTCTGAAAGCAGATTTAAATTTTGAGACCTTTATACTATCTGAATGTTTGAGTCCCCTTCAAATTCATATGTTGAAATCCTAATGCGCCATGTGAAAGTATTAGGATGTGGGGCTTTTAGGCAGGGTGCTTAGGTCATGAGGGTGGAGCCTTCATAATTGAGATTAGTGAGATTTATAGAAGTGACCCCTATAGAGCTCCCTAGCCTCTTCCACCATGTGAGGATACAATAAGAAGTTTATAACAGGGAGAGAAGCCTCAACCAACCACACACCCTGACCTTGGACTTCCAGCCTCCAAAACCATGAAAAATAAATGTTTATTGTTTATAAACCACCCAGTATATGGTAGTCTGTTGTAGCAGCCCAAATGGGCTAAGACAGATCCTGACAAGAATTTTAAACTAATATTCAGGCAGTGCAATTAAATGTTTATAAATTGGTAGATAAGAATTATTTTTAGAGAAAATTTTTAGTGTGGAAAAAATGTGGAATGATGGGGAATTCTGAAAGGAACAAATCTGAGATACCATTTTCTAAATTAAGTGAAAAAACCAAGATATATGCCAAGACATTAAATCTGTGAAGTAATTTCAAGAAAGCATGAAGAAAATAAACAATCAGAATTGTCAGGGCAATTGATAACATCTTTCACATGGTTAAACATTTTCTTCTAGAATTTAAAATTTTAATCCAGATATGATATCAATTTAATTTTACTCAAGATTGGTACTAGCCTTATCTAGGATTCAACTGTGAGTATGAAAATATAATACACCTTGATTTTTTCTTTACCAAAAATTTAAAATAGAGATTTTATTTCCTACTACCTATCAAAAATAAGAGGAAATTGAGTTTATTTTTTATACTATTATAACCTTCAGCTTTGGTTGCCCAAGATCCTGAGAGAAGTGAAAGTGAAAGTGTTAATCACTCAGTCATGTCCAACTCTTTGGTACATCATGAACTGTAGCTTTCCGGGCTCCTCTGTCCATGGAATTCTCCAGGCAAGAATACTGAAGTGGATTGCTATTCCCTTTTCCAGGGGATTTTACCAACCCAGGGATTGAATCCAGGTTTCCTGCATTGCAAGCAGATTCTTGGCTTCTGAGCTGCCAGGGAAGCCCATAAAACCCTGAGTAAAGGATACTTACTAGGTGTCTTTTCCCCATTGAAAAACCAGGAATAGTACAGATATGTGATAATAATGATAATTGCATACAAAAAATGATTAAGAACCAAGGTTATGGGACTTTTCAAGGAAATGAACAGAGTCTACAATTTGATTCTTACTCTTCACTTATATGCAAAAGTATTCAAAAGATTCAGTTCAGTTCAGTCACTCAGTTGTGTCCAATTCTTTCTAACTCCATGGAGGGCAGCACACCAGGCTTTCCTGTCCATCACCAACTCTTGTAGCTTGCTCAAACTCATGTCCATCAAGTCGGTGATGCCATCCCACCATCTCATCCTCTGTCATCCTTTTCTCCTCCTGCCTTCAATCTTGCCCAGTATCAGGGTCTTTTCTAGTCAGTTCTTCTCATCAGGTGTCCAAAGTATTGGAGCTTAAGCTTCGCCATCAGTTCTTCCAGTGAATGTTCAGGTCTGATTTCCTTTAGGATTGACTGGTTTGATCTCCTTGCAGTTCAAGGGACTTTCAAGAGTCTTCTCTAACACTATAGTTCAAAAGCATCAATTCTTCGGTGCTCAGCTTTCTTTATAGTCCAGCTCTCACATCCTGGAAAAATCATAGCTTTGACTAGATGGACCTTTGTCGGCAAAGTAATACCTCTGCTTTTTAGTATGCTGTTTAGGTTTGTCATAGCTTTTCTTACAGGGAGCAGGCATCTTTTAATTTTATGGCTGTAGTCACAATCTGCAGTGATTTTGGAGCCCAAGAAAATAAAGTCTGTCACTGTTTCCATTGTTTCTCCATCTATTTGCTGTGAAGTGATGGGACTGGATGACCTGATCTTAATATTTTGAATGTTGAGTTTTAAGCCAGCTTTTTCACTCTCCTCTTTCACCTTCATCAAAAAGCTTTTTAGTTCCTCTTTGCTTTCTGCCATAAGGGTAGTGTCATCTGCATATCTGAGGTTATTGATATTTATCCCTGTCATCTTGATTCCAGCTTGTGCTTCATCCAGTCCAGCCTTTCTCATAATGTAGTCTACATATCAGGGTGTAAATAAGCAGGGTGACAGTATACAGCCTTGACGAACTACTTTCCCTGTTTGGGACCAATCTGTTGTTCTATGTCTGGTTCTAACTGTTGTTTCTTGACCAGTGTACAAATTTCTCAGGAAGCGAGTAAGGTGGTCTGGTATTTCCATCTCTTTAAGAATTTTTCACATGTGTTATTCAAAAGATCAGGCTCTACCTAATATCCTTTGGGCTTTGCAAACCTGCATGCTACATTGGGAAAACCTCATCTTACAAGAGATCCTGTTCAAGCTGTACTGGAAAAGCAGAGAAAGAAGCAGCTCCAGGCTTTCTGTCAGGACTCCTCTTGCGATATTAATGTGTAAGTTTACTAAAGTTGAATTATAACCCAGGTTTGATTGGACCCATTAAAATGTGGTTCTGAGTAATTTATCAGATATTGGCAGAATGTGTAGTGTCATATAGACCACATACACATTGAGTTGAGGAAGGAAATCAATCCTTGCTATCCTTTAGTGTCTTTTGTCTTTGAAATGTGGCAGGAGTAGTGCTGAATGAAAGCCAAATAAGCTGGGAATCCATCCTTCTGTCAGAGTGACTTTGGATAAGGCTCTCAATTTTCACATAGCTGTTATTCTTAACATACAGAGTTTAGAAAGAAGAGAGCTTCAATTGTCAAAGAGATGTTTTTTATTATCCTAGGATACATACATCTCAAATTCTGGGACTTTTCAGTAAAACATTTCTGCATAGCTTCCAATCAATTACACTAGCTGCTTCTTCAGAACACCTCTTGTTCAGTGTTGCCCATGACACTGGAAGGAAAGGAGAGAAACTTTCTATACATTAGAAGTGGAATCTCTGGTAAGTGGAATCTCTGGTAAGTGGAATATCTGGTTGCTGGTCTGAAGTTTTGAACTGCTCCATTTTTTCCTAATATTTCTTGTTAGATCAAGAATGTATATTTTTATGGTATTTTATTTATCTAAAAAAAATTTTATGGCCCTTCCTGTTCAGATCAGTTCACTTCAGTTCAGTCGCTTATTTGTGTCTGACTCTTTGCGACCTCATGAATTGGAGCATGCCAGGCCTCCCTGTCCATCACCAGCTCCCAGAGTTTACCCAAACTCATGTCCATTGAGTCGGTGATGCCATCCAGCCATCTCATCCTCTGTCGTCCCCCTCTCCTCCTGCCCCCAATCCCTCCCAGCATCAGAATCTTTTCCAGTGAGTCAGCTCTTCGCATGAGGTGGCCAAAGTATTGGAGTTTCAGCTTCAACATCAATCCTTCCAAAAAACACCCAGGACTGATCTCCTTCAGAATGGACTGGTTGGATCTCCTTGTAGTCCAAGGGACTCTCATGAGTCTTCTCCAATACCGCAGTTCAAAAGCATCATTCTTTGGTGCTCAGCCTCCTTCACAGTCCAACTTTCACATCCATACATGACTACTGGAAAAACCATAGCCTTGACTAGATAGACCTTTGTTGGCAAAGTAATGTCTCTGCTTTTGAATATGCTATCTAGGTTGGTCATAACTTTCCTTCTAGTTAGCAGAAGACAAAATCAGCTCACCATATTTGGACCTTAGTCAGTCATTACCAGGCTAGACTAACTGCCTTTCCAAGATGAATTTAACAAACTTGAAACAACCAAAGTTTTTCTCATAAAAATCAGTTGCATTTAACCCTAATTAGATGTAGTGACTTTCCAGACTAAAGATGTCAGATATGTTTTCAGCATAGATGAAACTTCACAAGTACCCTTTTGGATACTTGCATCAAACTTCCCTGCTCTAATTTTTTTAATATACATGTGGGTTTTCATTAACCTGTTTTAAAACATTGTAATCTTTTTCAAAGTATCTGTTGTTAATAATTTTCTTATAGAATCTCAAACTTAGAAAAACTAGAAGCACAGTACAAAGACTCTTTTCTTCTCCTGAACCACTTGTAAGTTACTGAACTGATTCTTTATCATTCCCAATACTTTAGTATTTAAACCTTATGAAGAAGGACATTCTCCCGCATAATCATGGTACTACCTTCAAAACCAAGAAATCAACTTTGGTACATCAGAGAAATCTCAGATTCCATTCAGATTTTGCCTGTTGACCTAAATGCATCCAGCAAAAGAATCCAGCTAAAATTTTCGTGTTGTATTTAGCTGTTTTTCCTCTTTTGACTTCTTTATTTTGGAACATTTCCATGATTTTTTCATTGATGCAAGCTCTAGGAGTTGGTGGTGGACAGGGAAGCCTGGTGTGCTGCAGTCCATGGGGTCGCAAAGAGTCAGACACAACTGAGTGTCTGAACTGAACTAATTATGACCCTAACACTCTTGAAGATTGCAGGCTAGTTATTTGGTAGAATCCCCCCTCAATGTGAATTTGTCTGTTTCGTCATGATTAGATTGAGATTAGGAATCTTTGTCAGAAACCATGGAAATACTTCCCTCTTTTCATTGCAGCCTATCAGGTGGTACATGATTTCAGTTTTACTCTTTACTCATGATATTCACCTTGATGACTAGGTTAATGCAGTATCTGCTAGACTCCTTCACTTTTATAAAGCAACTCTTTTCCCTGTTGTAGTTTCTATTTTGTAGGAAGTTACTGTGGTGATGCTGCTGCTGCTAAGCCGCTGAGTTGTGTCCAACTCTGTGCGACCCCATAGGCTGCAGCCCACCAGGCTCCGCAAGGATTCTCCAGGCAAGAACACTGGAGTGGGTTGCCATTTCCTTCTCTGATGCATGGAAGTGAAAAGTGAAAGTGAAGTTGCTCAGTCGTGTCCCACTCTTCGCGACCCCGTGGACTGCAGCCTACCAGGCTCCTCTGTCCATGGGATTTTCCAGGCAAGAATACTGGAGTGGGGTACCATTGCCTTCTCCGGGGAAGTTACTTTGGAACTGTGTAAATATCCTGTTCCTCATATATCTATTCTTTAATTTGTTAATTTAGGTCAATATAAACTAGAGGCTTTCTATTTTATTTTTTGTGTTCAAATTGTCCCAATTTGGCAAGCAGTAACCAACCTAGATAGCATATTGAAAAGCAGAGACATTCCTTTGCCAACAAAGGTCCGTCTAGTGAAAGCTATGGTTTTTCCAGTGGTCATGTATGGATGTGAGAGTTGGACTGTGAAGAAAGCTGAGTGCCAAAGAATTGATGCTTTTGAACTCTGGTGATGGAGAATACTCTTGAGAGTCCCTTGGACTGCAAGGAGATCCAACCAGTTCATTCTGAAGGAGATCAGTCCTGGGTATTTTTTGGAAGGAATGATGCTAAAGCTGAAACTCCAGTACTCTGGCCACCTCATGAGAAGAGTTGACTCATTGGAAAAGACTTTGATGCTGGGTGGGATTGGGGGCAGGAGGAGAAGGGGATGACAGAGGATGAGATGGTGGGATGGCATCACTGACTCGATGGACGTGAGTCTGAGTGAACTCCGGGAGTTGGTGATGGACAGGGAGGCCTGGTGTGCTGCGATTCATGGGGTCACAAAGAGTCGGACACGAATGAGCAACGGAACTTAACTGAGCCCACTTAAGCTGGCTTCTTTGTTCTTAGGATATGCATATTATTTGAGTATTTCCTTTTTGTGGCTTATCTTTTAAATTTTTTTCCATCTCTATTGAGGCTATGACTGACAGATAAAAATTGTTTTTATTTAAGGTGTACAGTGCAATGATTTGGTATATGTATACCTTGTGAAATGATTACTACAGTTAAGAAAATTAACATATCTGTTGCCCCACAGCTAACTTTGTGTGTGTGTGTGTGGTGAGAAGACTTAGTATCTACTCCCTTAGCAAATTTCGAGTAAACAATACATTATTATTAACCGTAGTCATCATTCTGAACTTACTCATCTTAAAATTGAAAGTACCTTTTGGCCAACATTTACCCATTTTCCCTAATCCCCAGGCTCCGGTAACCATTCTTCTACTCTGTTTCTATGGATTCAACTTTTTTTTATTCCATATATAAATGGGATCATGCAGTGTTTCTCTTTCTGTGTTTGGCTGATTTCACTTAGCATAGTGTCCTCAAGATTTCTTTATGTTGTCACAAATGGTGACATGTTGAATACTATTCCATTGTGTGTGTATGTATATCTTTATATGTATTTGTATATTATATATAAATGATAATACTTGTATATGAAATATATATTTATGATAAATTTATGCACTGTATATAATATATATATGATTGGATATGGAAGATTTGGTTTATATATATATATGATTTTCTTTATCCATTCATCTGTTGATGCACACTTAGGTTGTTTTCATGTCTTGGCTGTTGTAAATGATTCTGCAGTCAGCATGAGAGTGCAGATAGCTCTTTGAGATACTAATTTTATTTCCTTTAGATATATACTCAGAAGTAGAATTAGTGGCTCATAGGATAGTTGTTTTTACTTTTTGAGGAACCTCTCTACTATTTTCCTTATGGCTATACCAAATTACATTCCCACCAACAGTATATAAAAATTTCCTTTTCTCCACATCCTTGTCAACACTTACCTTTTGACTTTTTGATAATAGCCATTCTGACAGGTTTGAAGTATCTAACTGTGGTTTTGATTTGTGTTTCCCTAGTGATTAGTGGTGCTGAGCACCTTTTCGTATACCTGTTGGCCATTTGTATATCTTCTTTGGACTCCCACGTGTAGATGTCCTCTTCACATCACTAGGGATCTTATACCCCATCCTACATCACTCTTCGTTGAAAGGAGCTCACCACCTCATTTGGATTCTGACATCCAGTGCTACACTGCCCTCACTTACAAAGATTCTCCTCTCTGCATTTGGGCTCCTGATTCTCCTTGTTGGACCAATCTCTATATATACAAAAAGATCCTTCTTACTCTCCTGGAGCTCTGACATGACACACAAAGCTTTGCCGATGAAGAGATACCCTCCTCTTCTCGCTTTGATGCTGGCATCTCACATCAGGCCAACTTCCCACAGGAGTCACTGCTAACTCTGGTTCTGAGTGTCTGCATTGGGCTTCTGCTCTTCTCTCTTATTTGGATGTTCCCTAACTCACTCCAGGTTGCTATTCCATGAGGGAGGCCTTCCTCCCATCAGACTCTGATACTCCATCAGAGGGAGATTTTCCCTGTAGATATCCTTGCTTCTCATTCATGCTCTGATACACTGCTCTGGGTTTCTGTTGGTACCCTTCTCACAGCTGGCAGACATGTCTATTAATATTTTGCTCTCCTCCTGTATCTTTTTTTTAACTCCTACTTTAAAAAATAAAAAAGCTTTCTTTTTTAAGAGAACAGGACTGAAACCTGTTTGAAACTTTGGATGTCAGGTGGTCCTCTTCTGTTTATAAAAATGTGATTTCTACTTAATCTTTTTCAGAGAATATACATTTTCCCCATTCATATTATCATAGGCAATAATTAATTAATCCATAAGTAACACTACAAGTAGAATTTTATTTTGTAAACCTTTTTTAAAGATGATGATGTCATGTCCACTTTGTGTTCTCATATATTTAGTGTGTTTCCAGCAGTGAAAAAAAATTGGTAATAGATAACATAGAGTACTGTCTCATCACCTCAAGTTGCTTATGATCTTTTTGGATTAGCAGTAGTTCCAAAGGATAAAGAAGGCAGCACAATATATAAACTTCTGTGAATAACTTAGTCAGTTGGTAGATATGGTATAAATTCCAAGAAAAATAATGACTTTTGGCCTGGAGCAGTTGAATTTTCTTATAGCATGTCTAAAGGGTCATCACTTCAGTTGATTATGAACAGTAAATGGGATTCAGATAGATGAATGGATGGGGAAAAAAGAAGAGGCAAACATCAGGAAAATCACATGTAGAATAAGCATGGCACATGGGGGATGCAAAGAAATTTATTCTGATGGGAGTATCAGTAAAGGAGGAAGTCACAAGAGGTTAGATTGATAACTAAAATGGGGGCTACTTCCCACACCTTGGAGCCTGTCAATATAAAGAGTATGATCTTTTTTCATAATCACTAGAACCACAGTGGGATCTTGAGCAATATTATGACATGATGAAAGTTCTGTTTTAGGAAATTTAATCTATAGATTGTTTCTACCTTGTGTGGATTATAGTTGGGGAAAATTGTCACTTAGGCAGTTAAAAATGAATTGGGAATGTCTGGAGCCTAAAATTCATCTATGAGACTGAGGATGGAAAAGATGAAACAACTCAGAGCTCTTTTCAAGAACAACTGAGAACACAGTGAAACAAATGGAAAAATGAGGGATAAAGAGCTGCTTCAGAAGACATCAGGCAAAATGAGTGGACAGTGCATCCTCTGAAAGAAACATTAACATCTAACATTTTGCACTTACTATTGGATTTAAATGATTTTCTTTAACTTCCTTGTTCAGTAATTATTTTAATTCATGACTTTCCAGAAAATCTGCAGAATGTTGATTTAAAAAAGCAAAATAGGAAAATTAAAAAGAATTGGTAATGAATGATCCAAAACACATACATGAACAGAAGTTATATCTTCAGTTACCCACAGGAGGTACGTGTTTAAGATACATTATGCAGCTTTAGTTCCCAGCCATAGTCTTGGAAGCAGATGGGAGATTTGAAATATTTTTAATAAACATTTGGAGGTGGGATTGAACCCATAATTTTCAGAGAATACTTAAGAGACCAGCTGATATATCAGATTGGGAGCCCTTTGGTAAATGGTTATATGATTATATCTGTGTACAAACAAACACATAACAGAAGAGAAGCAACCAGCATAGAATTGCATATGTCAGTCTTACAAAATACAGAAAAATATCAGTGTTGAGAGAAAATCTAGGAAACATCTTCATTTGCAGCTATTCAGCCAAGTTTACAATTTTCCCTTTTTTTTTCTTTTAAGCATCATATAGAAGTCTACATAGACAAAAAATATTGTGGTTTCAGAGGGCATCAGGGACTATATATAACCTACTTATCAAAGCATAACCTTTATTTTGAAATATTAATATAGCTGAAAATACATTCTATTCTTGGAACAAAAATAATACCCAAAGAATCAATATGATGGGCCATGTATTATTTGGTAGTTATAAAATGAAACATAAAATGAAGGCTAGTTAGTGTTCAGTTGTTTTTTAGTTTTATATATATTGAATGTTGCAACTGAAAAAAATACATTCTCAGTGAAGATTTTAGGGGTGAAATTCTACTCACTGCTGCATTTCATTCGGTTCTTGTTGTATCTTGACTGCAACTAAGATAACCTCAAATTTGCTTTAAGTATATTTTGTGAATCTTAAAAGTATCACAACTTTAAGCAAATTCCAACTTTCCCCCCCTCCCAGGTATGTTGCTCTTTGTTGAATAAAACAAAATTAAATGTTGGCTTTTGGTTGTAGGTTGTAAATTATGCATTGAATTTAGTTTTCTCTGAAACATGAGCCAAATTTTTTTTTAAAGCAACAGAATAGATGGATAAGCTAGTTTCCAAACTAAGAAAAGACTTGCTTCTGTTTGAGTTGGGACACAAAGTAAATGTAATCTGAAAGGAAAATATATTTTTTCTCTATAGTTTATAATATTTTAATTTACTTAACAACTGTGTATCAGTCTGCTGATAATCTGACCAAAAAGATGTGGCTGTGGTTTAAATAAACAGGGAAATAATATATTTACTAACAAATAATAACAAAATTTATTGAATTCTTATCATAATTTAAGTGCTTTCTATTTGCTTTTCTATTTAATTAAATTAACACCAAACCTCTGTGTGGTGGGTAGCGCTGCTGTTGCTATTCTAGGCACAGAGTGAGTCAGTCAATTGTCCAGGTTTCCACAGCTAGGAGCAGGTGAAGACAGAAACTCTGACATTCTGACCTCTGAGTTCATTTCCTTTTCTCATGCTATAGAGCTTCTCTGTTTGACATAATTTGTGAAGAATTACCTTTCTGAGATAGAAATAAGAAACACAGATTTTTATTACCTAGAATCAGATAACTTGAGGATACAAAATGTCATTAAAGACATAGAATATAATAGCAATAGCTACTGGACATACGTCTTAGGTTATCATACTTGAGCTTTTTTACTTATTTTCTTTCCCCAGCACCATTTTCCAGATGAGGAAACTAGAACTCAGATACATTATATGCCTTCTTCAGTATCCCAGAGCTTGTAAATGTCAGATTCAGAATTTAAACACAGATCTCTGACTCCAGAAATCTGTGTTCCTTTTAATAGGAATCTGTGAGTCCAAAAAAAGAAGGGAGCTGAATAAAGATTTAGGAAAAATAGAAAATGCTGTATCTGTGGCAAGGGCAGTAAGGAAAAGGAAGAAGTTGGTAGATCTGGAATATGGATTGTTAGGGTGGAGACACCCTCATTGGCAGGAAGAGACATTTCTGGTGAGACAGGGGCTTTTAGTAGTCTCACCCTTTTATAGAGTCCAGCGCGAGGGCTAATTCATCTAACCATGCATTCCTCAACATATCCATCCACATTTGTTAAACACAACACATTCTCTGTGAGTATTTTTTCTATCCTAAGCGGGCAGATCTAAGATGAGGTTCTGAATCTGCCAGCTACTGTATATTAATGAGGAATATCATAAACACACACTTTTCAGCATTCATCTTTCAAGGTTGAAGTAAGGAGCAATCAGTGATGTTTGTGAAATGACTTTAGGAAAGTGGTCAGCATGTCATACGTGTTAGTTGCTGTCATGACTAGCCTAAGTCTAGGACAGTGATTGTCAATCCTTACAACCTCCAGAACCCAGACAAAGGTACCCATACACACACACACACACACACACACATACACACACACACACACACACACGGCACCCATCAGAATCTTTAAGAGTTGGGGGAAACAGCAGTACCACACACACACACACACACACACACACACACACACACACACACACGGCACCCATCAGAATCTTTAAGAGTTGGGGGAAACAGCAGTACCCATACACACACACACACACACACACACACACACACACACACACACACACACGGCACCCATCAGAATCTTTAAGAGTTGGGGGAAACAGCAGTACCCATACACACACACACACACACACACACACACACATACACACACACACACACACACACGGCACCCATCAGAATCTTTAAGAGTTGGGGGAAACAGCTGTATTGTTTGGTAAAGTCTCCTGGTCCCAGGAAATTCTTAGATATTCCTATTGGGTATGTCTAAATGTGGGCTTCCCTGGTGGTTCAGTTGATAAAGAATCTGCATGCAATGCAGGAGAGTTGGGTTCAATCCTTGGAGGAGGGCATGGCAACCTACTCCAGTATTCTTGCCTAGAGAATCCCTATTGACAGAGGAGCCTGGCTATAGTCCATGGGGTTGCAAAAGAGTCAGACATGACTGAGTGACTAAGCACAGCATGTCTAACTATACCAAACCAAATAATTAGGTAACTTTGAGATGTAGTATTTTATTTTATTTATTTTCTTAGTTCTATATTTTCTTTTTAAAAAATATAAATTTATTTTAATTGGAGGTTAATTACTTTACAATATTGTATTGGTTTTGCCGTACATCAACATGAATCCACCACAGGTATACACGTGAATCCCCATCCTGAACCCCCCTGCCTCCTCCCTCCCTGTATCATCTCTGTGGGTTGTTCCAGTGCACCAGCCCCAAGCATCCTGTATCCTGCATTGAACCTGTCTATCATATGTGATAGACATGTTTCAGTGCCATTCTCCCAAATCATCCCACCCTCTCCCTCTCCCAGAGTTCAAAAGACTGTTCTATACATCTATGTCTCTCTTGCTGTCTCACATACAGGGTTCTATATTTTCTTAAATTTTTACTGGGGTATAATTAATTTACAATGTTGTGGTAGTCTCAGGTGTACAGCTAAGTGAATCTGTTACGCAAATAAATATATCCACTGTTTTTTAGATTCTTTTCCCATATAGGCCACAAGAGAGACTTGAATAGGGTTTCATGTGCTATATAGTAGGTCTTTAATAGTTACCTATTTTATATATAGTAATGTGTATGTGTCAATCCCAGTCTTTCAATTTATCAGTCCCTACTGTAACTCTGGTAACCATAAACTTATTTTCTACATCTTTAACTCCATTTCTGTTTTGTGGGAAAGTTCATTTGTAGCCTTCTTTAAGACTCCATGTCTGAGTTGTGTCATGTGATATTTGTCTTTGACTGACTTCACTCAATATGAGAATCTCTAGGCACACCCATGTTGCTGCATATGGCATTACTTTATTCTTTTTTATGGCTGAATAATATTATATTGTATGTACGTATGTACCATGTCTTCTTTATCCTTTCTTCTGTTGAGGGGTCTTCCCTGGTGGCTCAGATGGTAAAGAGTCTGCCTGAAGTGTGGGGAACCCCGGTTTGATCCCTGGATTGGGAATATCCTTGGAGAAGGAAATGGCAACCCACTCCAGGATTCTTGTCTGGAAAATCCCATGGACAGAGGAGCATGGTCAGCCACAGTCCATGGGGTCGCAAAGAGTCAGATAAGACTGAGCAACTTCTCTTTCTTTCTGTTGATGGATATTTAGGTTGCTTCCGTGTCCTGGCTAATGTAAATAGTGCTGCAGTGAGTATCGGGGTGCATGTATTTTTTCAGATTATGGTTTTTCTCTGAGTATATGCCCAGGAGTGAGATTTCTAGGTCATAATGGCTCAGTCATGTCTGCCTCTGCAAACCCATGGACTCTGCAAACACGCTGGGCTCCTCGGGCCATGGAATTCTCCAAGCAAGAGTACTGGAGTGGGTTGCCAATTCCTTATGGTAGTTCTGTTTTTAGCTTTTTGAACTGAGAACTTCTAGATGTACAAACTGGATTTAGAAAAGGCAGAGGAACCAGAGATCAAATTGCCAACTCCATTGTATCATAGAAAAAGCAAGGGAATTCCAGAAAAATATCTATTTCTGCTTCATTGACTACACCAAAGCCTTTGTATGGATTTCAACAAACCATGGAAAATTCTCAAACAGATGGGAATACCAGACCACCTTACCTGTCTCCTGAGAAATACGTATGCAGATCAAGAAGCAACAGTTAGAAATGGGCATGGAACGATGGACTGCTTCCAAATTGGGAAAGGAGTACGTCAAGGCTATATATTGTCACCCTGCTTATTTAACTTGTATGCAGAGTACATCATGCAAAATACTGGGCTGAAGGAAGCACAGGCTGGAATCAAGATTGCTGGGAGAAATATCAATGATCCCAAATTTGCAGATGACACCACCCTTATGGCAGAAAGCGAAAAGGAATTAAAGAGCTTTTTGATGAAGGTGAAAGAGAAGAGTGAAAAAAGCTGGCTTAAAACTCAACATTCAAAATATTAAGATCCTGGCATCCGGTCCCATCACTTCATGGCAAATAGATGGGGAAACATGGAAACAGTGGCAGACTTTTTTTTCTTGGGCTCCAAAATCACTGTGGACTGTGACTGCAGCCATGAAATTAAAAGGCACTTATTCCTTGGTAAAAAAGCTATGATAAACCTTGACAGCATATTAAACGACAGAGACATTACTTTGCTGACAAAGGTCTGTATAGTCTAAGCTGTAGTCTAACTTAGTTTAACTAAAGCCGTAGTCTAAGCTATGGTTTTTCCAGTAGTCATGTACGGATGTGAGAGCTGGACCATAAAGTAGGCTGAGTGACAAAGAATCGATGGCTTTCAAGCTGTAATGCTGGAGAAGACTCCTGAGAGTCCCTTGGACTGTAAGGAGATCAAATCAGTCACTCCTAAAGTAAATCAGTCCTGAATATTTATTGGAAAGACTGATGCTGAAGCTGAAGCTCATTACTTTGGCAACCTGATGTGAAGAGCTGACTCATTAGAGAAGATCTTGATCCTAGGAAAGATTGTGGGCAGGAAGAGAAAGGGATGACAGAGGATGAGATGGTTGGATGGCATCACGGACTCAATGGACATGAGTTTGAGCAAAGTCTGGGGGATGGTGAAGGACAGGGTAGCCTGGCCTGCTGCAGTCTATGGGGTTGCAAAGAGTTGGATACAACTGAGTGACTGAACAACAAAAAGGAACCTCAATACTGTTCTCTATAGTGTTGGCACAGTTTGCGTTCCCACCGACAGTGTGGGAGTGTTCCCTTTTCTCCACATATACTCCAGCTTTCATTGTAGACTTCTGATGATGGCCATTCTGACTTGTATAAAGTGATACCTCGTTGTAGTTTTGATTGCCATTCCTCTGATAATTAGTGATGTTGAGCATCTTTTCATATACTCTTTAACCATCTGTGTATCTTATTTGGAGAAAGGGCTATTTAGATTTTCTACCTATTTTTGATTGTTTTGTTTGTTGCTTTGATACTGAGTTGCTTGAAATGTTTGTATATTTTGGAGGTTAATCCCTTGCCAGTTCCTTTGTTTGCAAATGCTTTCTCCCATTCTGAGGGTTCTCCTTTCATTTTGTGTATGGTTTCCTTTGTCATGCAGAAGCTTTTAAGTTTTATTAGGTCCCATTTGTTTTTGTTTTTGTTTTTCATTATTCTAGGAGGTGGATTGAAAAAGATCTTGCTTGACTTATATCTGAGAGTGTTCTCTCTCTGTTTTCCTCTAAAAGTCTTACATGGTCTTTAATCCATTTTGAGTTTATTTTTGTGTGTGGTGTTAGGATGTGTTCTAATTTCGTTCATTTACGTGTAGCTGTCCAGTCCAGCACCACGTATTGAAGAGACTGTCCTTCTCCATTGGATATTCTTGTCTCCTTTGTCTTGTATTAGGTGATAATTGCATGTGTTTATCTCTGGCCTTTTTATCTTGTTCTGTTGTTTTTGTACCAGTACCATACTCTTTGTTAATGTGGTGTATCACATTGATTTGTGCATTTTGAAGAATCCTTACATCACTAGGATAAATCCCACTTGATCCTTTTAATGTGTTATTGGATTCAATTGGGCTTTGATAGTGGCTCAGATGATCAAGTGTAGAAGGCAATGACAACCCACTCCAGTACTCTTGCCTGGAAAATCCCACGGACAGAGGAGCCTGGTAGGCTTCAGTCCATGGGGTTGTGAAGAGTCGGACACGACTGAGAGACTTCACATTTACTTTTCATTTTCATGCATTGGAGAAGGAAATGGCAACCCACTCCAGTGTTCTTGCCTGGAGAATCCCAGGGATGGTGAAGCCTGGTGGGCTGCCATCTATGGGCTCGCACAGAGTCGGACACGACTGAAGCGACTTAGCAGCAGCAGCAGCAGATGGCAAAGAATCTACCTGAAATATGGGAGACTGGAGTATTCAGTTTGCTAGTATTTTGTTGAGGATTCTTGGATCTATGTTTATCAGTAACATTGGCCTGTAAATTTATTTTTTTGTGATTTCTCTGTCTGGTATTGGAATCAGGGCAAAAGTAGTCTTGTTGAATAAGCTTGGAAGTGTTCCTTCCTCTGAAGTTTTTTGGAAGAGTTTCAGAAGGGTAGATGTTAACTTCTCTAAATGTTTGATAGAATTTGCCTGTGATGCCATCTAGTCCTGTTCAGTTCACTTCAGTCGCTCAGTTGTGTCCGACTCTTTGCGACCCCATGAATCGCAGCACGCCAGGCCTCCCTGTCCATCACCGCCTCCCTGTCCATCACCAACTCCCAGAGTTCACCCAAACCCACATCCATCGAGTCAGTGATGCCATCCAGCCATCTCATCCTCTGTCATCCCCTTCTCCTCCTGCCCCCAATCCCTCCCAGCATCAGAGTCTTTTCCAATGAGTCAACTTTTCGCATGAGGTGGCCAAAGTACTGGAGTTTCAGCTTTAGTATCATTCCTTCCAAAGAACACCCAGGACTGATCTCCTTTAGAATGGACTGGTTGGATCTCCTTGCAGTCCAAGGGACTCTTAAGAGTCTTCTCCAGCACCACAGTTCAAAAGCATCAATTCTTCGGCGCTCAGCCTTCTTCACAGTCCAACTCTCACATCCATACATGACTACTGGAAAACATGGCCTTGACTAGAAAGACCTTTGTTGACAAAGTAATGTCTCTGCTTTTTGATAAGCTATCTAGGGTGGTCATAACTTTTCTTCCAAGGAGTAAGCGTCTTTTAATTTCATGGCTGCAATCACCATCTGCAGTGATTTTTGATCCCCCCCCCAGATAAAGTCTGACACTGTTTCCACTGTTTCCCCATCTATTTCCCATGAAGTGATGGGACCAGATGCCATGATCTTCGTTTTCTGAATGTTGAGCTTTAAGCCAACTTTTTCACTCTCCTCTTTCACTCTCATCAAGAGGCTTTTTAGTTCCTCTTCACTTTCTGCCATAAGGGTGGTGTCATCTGCATATCTGAGGTTATTGATATTTCTTCTGGCAATGTTGATTCCAGCTTGTGCTTCTTCCAGCCCAGTGTTTCTCATGATGTACTCTGCATATAAGTTAAATAAGCAGGGTGACAATATACAGCCTTGACATACTCCTTTTCCTATTTGGAACCAGTCTGTTGTTCCATGTCCAGTTCTAACTGTTGCTTCCTGAGCTGCATACAGATTTCTCAAGAGGCAGGTCAGGTGGTCTGGTATTCCCATCTCTTTCAGAATTTTCCAAAGTTTATTGTGATCCACACAGTCAAAGGCTTTGGCATAGTCAATAAAGTAGAAATTGATGTTTTTCTGGAACTCTCTGGCTTTTTTGATGATCCAGCGGATGTTGGCAATTTGAACTGTGGTTCCTCTGCCTTTTCTCAACCAGCTTGAACATCTGGAAGTTCACGGTTCATGTATTGCTGAAGCTTGGCTTGAAGAATTTTGAGCATTAATTTACTAGCCTGTATGCAGAAAAGCAAAATGGCTGTCTGGGGAGGCCTTATAAATAGCTGTGAAAAGAAGAGAAGTGAAAAGCCAAGGAGAAAAGCAAAGATAAAAGCATCTGAATGCAGAGTTCCAAAGAATAGCCAGAAGAGATAAGAAAGCCTTCCTCAGCCATCAATGCAAAGAAATAGAGGAAAAGAACAGAATGGAAAAGACTAGAGATCTCTTCAAGAAAATTAGAGATACCAAGGGAACATTTCATGCAAAGATGGGCTCAATAAAACACAGAAATGGTATGGACCTAACAGAAGCAGAAGATATTAAGAAGAGGTGGCAAGAATACACAGAAGAACTGTACAAAAAGATCTTCACCACCCAGGTAATCACAATGGTGTGTGATCACTCACCTAGAGCCAGACATCCTGGAATGTGAAGTCAAGTGGGCGTTAAGAAGCATCACTACGAACAAAGCTAGTGGAGGTGATGGAATTCAAGTTGAGCTATTTCAAATCCTGAAAGATAATGCTGTGAAAGTGCTGCACTCACTATGCCAGCAAATTTGGAAAACTCAGCAGTGGCCACAGGACTGGAAAAGGTCAGTTTTCATTCCAATCCCAAAGAGAGGCAATGCCAAAGAATGCTCAAACTACCACAGTTGCACTCATCTCATCTAGTCCTGTTCAGTTCAGTTCAGTCGCTCAGTTGTGTCCGACTCTTTGCGACCCCATGAATCGCAGCACACCAAGCCTCCCTGTCCATCACCAACTCCCGGAGTTCACTCAGAGTGCGTCCATCAAGTCAGTGATGCCATCCAGCCATCTCATCCTCAGTCGTCCCTTCTCCCTCCTGCCCCCAATCCCTCCCAGCATCAGAGTCTTCTCCATTGAGTCAACTCTTCGCATGAGGTGGCCAAAGTACTGGAGTTTCAGCTTTAACATCATTCCTTCCAAAGAACACCCAGGACTGATCTCCTTCAGAATGGACTGGTTGGATCTCCTTGCAGTCCAAGGGACTCTCAGGAGTCTTCTCCATCACCACAGTTCAAAAGCATCAATTCTTTGGTGCTCAGCCTTCTTCACAGTCCAACTCTCACATCCATACATGACTACTGGAAAAACCATAGTCTTGACTAGACGGACCTTAGTCGGCGAAGTAATGTCTCTGCTTTTGAATATGCTATCTAGGTTGCTCATAACTTTCCTTCTAAGGAGTAAGCGTCTTTTAATTTCATGGCTGCAATCACCATCTGCAGTGATTTTGGAGCCCCCCAAAATAAAGTCTGACACTGTTTCCACTGTTTCCCCATCTATTTCCCATGAAGTGATGGGACCAGATGCCATGATCTTCATTTTCTGAATGTTGAGCTTTAAGCCAACTTTTTCACTCTCCTCTTTTACTTTCATCAAGAGGCTTTTTAATTCCTCTTCACTTTCTGCCATAAGGGTGGTGTCATCTGCATATCTGAGGTTATTGATATTTCTCCCGGCAATCTTGATTCAAGCTTGTGTTTCTTCTAGTCCAGCGTGTCTCATGATGTACTCTGCATATAAGTTAAATAAGCAGGGAGACAATATACAGCCTTGACGTACTCCTTTTCCTATTTGGAACCAGTCTGTTGTTCCATGTCCAGTTCTAACTTGCTTCCTGGCCTGCATACAGATTTCTCAAGAGGCAGGTCAGGTGGTCTGTATTCCCATCTCTTTCAGAATTTTCCACAGCTTATTGTGCTCCACATAGTCAAAGGCCTTAGCATAGTCATAAAGCAGAAATAGATGTTTTTCTGGAACTCTCTTGCTTTTTCGATGATCCAGCAAATGCTGGCAATTTGATCTGTGGTTCCTCTGCCTTTTCTAAAACCAGCTTGAACATCAGGAAGTTCACGGTTCACGTATTGCTGAAGCCTGGCTTGGAGAATTTTGAGCATTACTTTACTAGCGTGTGAGATGATTGCAATTTTGCGGTAGTTTGAACATTCTTTGGCATTGCCTCTCTTTGGAATTGGAATGAAGACTGACCTTTTCCAGTCCTGTGGCCACTGCTGAGTTTTCCAAATTTGCTGACATATTGAGTTCAGCGCTTTTTCACAGCATCATCTTTCAGGATTTGAAATAGCTCTACTGGAAGTGCATCACCTCCACTAGCTTTGTTTGTAGGAATGCTTTCTAAGACCCACTTGACTTCACATTCCAAGATGTCTAGCTGTAGATGAGTGATCACACCATCGTGATTATCTGGGTCGTGAAGATCCTTTTGTACAGTTCTTCTGTGTATTCTTGCCACCTCTTTAATATCTTCTGCTTCTATTAGGTCCATACCATTTCTGTCCTTTATCGAGTCCATCTTTGCATGAAATGTTCCCTTGGTATCTCTAATTTTCTTGAAGAGATCTCTAGTCTTTTCCATTCTGTTCTTTTCCTCTATTTCTTTGCATTGATGGCTGAAGAAGGCTTTCTTATCTCTTCTGGCTATTCTTTGAAACTCTGCATTCAGATGCTTATATCTTTCCTTTTCTCCTTGGCTTTTCGCTTCTTTTCTTTTCACAGCTATTTGTAAGGCTTCCCCAGACCAGTCATCTAATCCTGAACTTTTGTTTATTGGAAGATTTTAAAAATAATTTTATTGATTTATTTTTGTTTGTGCTGGGTCTTCGTTGCTGGATGGGCTTTTCTCTCCTTGTGGTGGGTGAGGGCTGCTCTCTAGTTGTGTGGTGTGAGCTTTTCATTGCCGAGGCTTCTCCTGTGGCAGAGCGTGGGCTCTAGGCACATGGTCTTCAGTAGTTTGTGGTCCACGAGCTCAGTAGTTGCAGCTGTTGGGTTCTAGAGCACAGGCTCAATATTTGTGGCACACAGACCTAGTTGCTCCACAGCATGTGGGATCGTCCCAAATCAAGGACTGAACCTGTATCTTCTGCATTGGTAGGTGGATTTTTTTTTTTACCACTGAGCTACCACGGAACCTCCTGTTAGAAGATTTTTAATTGCAGTTTCAATTTCATACTTGTGATTGAATGTATTCATATTTTCTGTTTCTGCCTGGTTAAGTCTTGAAAAGTTGTATCTTTTTAAGACTTATCCATTTATTCTAGGTTGTCCATTTTATTGGCATATAGTTGTTTGTAGTAATCACTTATGATTCTTTGTATGTCTGTGGTTTATGTTGTGACATCTTTTTCATTTCTAATTTTATTGATTTGGATTCTCTCCCTTTTTTTCCTGATGAGTCTGGCTAAAGGTTTATCAATTTTATTTATTGTCTCAAAGAATCAACTTTTAATTTCATTGATCTTTGCTGTTGTTTTCTTGATTTCTATTTCATTGTGGTTTTGCTCTGATCTCTGATTTCTTTCCTTCTACTAACTTTGTATTTTTGTTGCTGTTATTCTTTCTTTAGTTGCTTTAGGTGTAAGGATAGGTTGTTTATTTGCTATTCTTGTTTCTTGAGGTAAGATTGTATTGCAGTAAACTTGCCTCTTAGAACTGCTTTTGCTGTGCCCCATAAGTTTTGAGTTGTCATGTTTTTGTTGTCATTCATATCTAAGTACTTTTTTTCTCTCTTTGATTTCTTCAGTGATCCATTGATCATTAAATAACATATTGTTTTGTCTCCGTGTATTTGTGTTTTTTACATTTTTCCTCCCTATAATTGATTTCTAATCTCAGCATTATGGTCAGAAAAGATGCTTGATACAATTTCAGTTTTCTTAAATTTACTAAGACTTGATTTGTGACCTACCCTGGAGATGTGATTTGTCCTGGAGAATGTTCCATGTGCACTTGAGAAGGAAGTGTATTCCGCTTTCAGATGGAATGTCCTATAAACATCAATTAAGTCTATCTGATCTAATGTATCATTTAAGGCTTGCATTTCCTTATTAAGTTCCTGTCTGGTTGCTCTTTCCATTTACAGAAATGTCGATGCCCCTTTTTATGGCTGTTAGCAATTGTCTTATATATTGATGTGCTCCTATGTTGGATCCGTATATATTTACAATTGTTATGTCTTCCTCTTGGTTTGATCCCTTGATCATAATGTAGTGTCTTTTCTTGTCTCTTACGGTAGTCTTTATTTTAAAGTCTGTTTGGTCTGATATGAGTATTGTTTCTCCAGTTTTCTTTTGACTTCCATTTGAATTGAATATCTTTTTCCATTTCCTTACTTTCAGTCTGTATGTGTTCCTAGGCTTGAAGTGGGTCTCTTGGAGACATCATATGTATGACTCTTGCTTTTGTATTCATGATGAAGTATTTTAAAGCTCTAGAATAATGTCTATATCTTTTCTCTTTCTCTGTTTTAAATGCATTAATACAGAGCTAATCTTTTTATGAATGAAAAATTGCCTGAAACCCACATGCTGCTTGGGTTGGTTTATTCAAACATCTTAAAATCTAAGTGATGCTACAATATTTTCTTCATTTTGATGGGAAATTGGGTAAGGGGAGCAAAGAGTATTGTATTAAAGAAACTTAACAAGTGATTTTTCTGTTTTCCAAATGTAATTAGCAGTCTCTTTCCTCCTCATCTTTGCATAAGCCATTCCTACACAAAGTTTCTTATAGCAGTGCTTGAATATTACTCCTTATCTTCCCTGCTCTGACCAACCATGGCTAATTTCTGAATTTCCTTTAGGGGGTCTACAGACTTTTGGTTTTTTATTTTTCTAACCTTATAAGTTATTTTCTTGACTGAGCTAAGATGTTAAAAACTGAGACTTTACATTTAAAAACCCCTGCTTTCCTTTTTTTTTTTTTTTTAAAGAATAGCAAAAGTTCTAACAACACTGGACTATCTCTCCAAGGCTAGATCTGAGATAAATAACCTTACTCATGAGAATATTATTTTAGATTTTCCCACAAAGCTTAGGTAATTTTAAGGAAGATAGTATAATTTGATTTAAAGGGAATCAATGTCTTCTTTTTGTGGTTTTGAAATTAACATTATTTGTTTAAGAAACTAGACTAGTTTCATTGTGACCAAGGCAGTTCTTAAACTTTAGGCTGGGGACAGATCATACTCTCTTGTGATACCATTGTCAGACACTTTGTAGGGAGACTGGGTAATCTCTAGATGAAATTAAGAAATGTAACTTTAAAATAGTAATGACATTAAAAGTTGTTGTGGATCATTATTTGACACTGAAGATTAGTAGGAATAGAAAAGAATAAGTTTACTAGCTTTTGATGTTCTGTTTTGTGTCAAATGTTAAATTAAATGTTATATATGTATTATATATAATTTACTTTTCCTAGTTCCAACTATGAAATGTCTACCAGTCCAGTTCCAAGTTTATCTCTAAAAATACCATGCTTATTCCTTCCTCCAGTGTTCACATATTGCCTATAACTATAACCATTTCATATCTCCCCTTTGGATACCCAGATCTTTCCTACCCTCCAGGGTTTAAAATAAAGTTCTTTTTTTTCATGCATCTTTTTTTTTTAATCAAAAAGTATAGCCTATTAGAAAGGATAGGGACTTTAGAGGTGGACGAACTCCTGAGAAATCTGTATGCAAGTCAAGAAGCAACAGTTAGAACTGGACAAGGAACGATAGACTGGTTCCAAATCAGGAAAGGAGGATGTCAAGGCTGTATATTGTCACCCTGCTTATTTAACTTATATGTTAAAGTACATCATGAGTAGAGTACATCATGAGAAATGCTGGGCTGGATGAAGCACAAGCTAGAATCAAGATTATTGGGAGAAATATTAATAACCTCAGATATGCAGATGATACCACATTTATGGCAGAAAGCGAAGAACTAAAGAGCCTCTTGATGAAAGTTAAAGAGGAGAGTGAAAAAGTTGGCTTAAAACTCAACATTCAGAAAACTAAGGTTATGGTGTCTGGTCCCATCACTTCATGGAAAATAAATGGGAAAACAGTGGAAACAGTGACAGACTTTATTTTGGGGAGTCTCCACAATCACTTCAGATGGTGACTGCAACCATGAAATTAAAACTTGCTCCTTGGAAGAAAAGTTATGACCAACCTGGACAGCATATTAAAAAGCAGAGACATTACTTTGCCAACAAAGGTCCATCTAGTCAAAGCTATGGTTTCTCCAGTAGTCATGTATGGATGTGAGAGTTGGACTATAAAGAAAGCTGAGCACTGAAGAATTGATGCTTTTGAACTGTGGTGTTGGAGAAGAGTCTTGAGAGTCCCTTGGACTGCAAGGAGATCCAACCAGTCCATCCTAAAGGAAATCAGTCCTTGGTATTCATGGGAAGGACTGATGTTGAAGCTGAAACTCCAATACTTTGGCCACCTGATGTGAAGAGCTGATTCACTGGAAAAGACCCTGATGCTAGGAAGGATTGAAGGCAGGAGGAGAAAGGGATGACAGAGGATGAGATGGTTGGATGGCATCACTGACTCAATGGACAGTGTGAGTACGCTCCAGGAGTTGGTGATAGACAGGGAGGCCTGGCATGCTGCAGTCCATGGAGTCACAAAGATGTGGACATGACTGAGCTGAACAGAAACTTGGTTTTGAAACCAAGTCTGCTTATTTATGTGACTGTGTGGACAATTTTAGCTTTCCTGATCCTCCATTTCCCCATAAAATCATAAAGTTGGTGTAATAATTGCCTCACTTTTTATGAGAAAAACGTTACAAGATGCTAAACATCTGAAGATTCATAAAGTGTTAACATATTTTTCTCTAGCATTTAATAATCCAGAGTAGCAGCTCAAGATGCATAAGCCTCAAAGTTGTGTCTGTTTGATTTACCCATGTTTTAAAATGTTTATATTAATTTCCAACACTAGAAAAATATTGATATTTTAAATAAGCTTCTAAATTCTTGTTTCTGTTTAGAAAATTTGAAGATCTGGGAACCCTCGACCTCTGTTACTAAATGGCAGCAATCCATGGGTATCTTTTCTGAGCAAATATGTTTCAGTGTGGCTCAGTATCTGTTTTGCCCATTGCACTTACTTATTTGCCTTTCTTGGGTCCGATTATGATTTGAATTTACTTTCCTACTGTTAAGCCATTTATTTTTGTATTTGAATATATTCTCTACCTTTCATCTTTAACTATATATGTGTGTGTATATATATATATATATATATATATATATATATATATATTTCATAGTCTGTGCATGCATGCTCAATTGCTCAGTCATGTCTGACTCTTTGCAGTACCATGAATTGTAGCCCACCATGCTTCTCTGTCCATGCGTTTTTCCCAGACAAGAATTCTGGAGTGGGTTGCCATTTCCTTCTCTGGGGATCTTCCCAATCCAGGGATTGAACCCTGGTCTCCTGTATTGCAGGCAGATTCTTTACTGCTTAGCCACTAGCAATGCCCATCATAGTCTACAGTGTTTAAAAGTACCATATATTTTAATGTACCTTGTTACATATAATGTATATTGCATGCCTTATTCTATTATATATTATAAATGTATAAATGGGGCTACCTTGATAGCTCTGTTGGTAAAGAATCCACCGGCAATGCAGGGGACTCTGGTTCGATTCCTGGGTTGGGAAGATCCACCAGAGAAGGGATAGGCTACCCACTTCAGTATTCCTGGGCTTCCCTTGTGGCTCAACTGCTAAAGAATCTGCCTGCAATGTGGGAGACCTGGGTTCAATCCCAGGTTGGGAAGATCCCCTGGAGGAGGGAACGGCTACCCACTTCAGTATTCTGGCCTGGAGAATTTCATGGAGTGTACAGTTCATGGGGTTACAAAGAGTCAGACATGACTGAGAAACTTTAAGGACTTCCCTGTAGCTAAAATGGTAATCTGCGTGCAATACAGTAGACCCAGGGTTTGATTCCTGGGTCGGGAAAATCCTCTGGAAAAGGGAATGCAATGCACTCCAATAGTCTTGCCTGGAGAATCCCATGGACAGAGGAGCCTGGCAGGCTACAGCCCATGGGGTTGCAAAGAATCGGACACTACTGAGTGACTAGCACACAGACATATATAAATAAATTCCTAGATGGCACGTATGAAATTTTAAAAAATCTTCAAAACTCTACCAGCTTCTAGTTGTTACATTACATCATAAGTTAATAAATACTGGTTAAATTATAGTATAAGGTTAAAAGGTGTAAAGATGTAATGTGTCCGTGGAGTTAAGTTTATCTATCATCAGTGTACCTTCCATCTCTCTATGAAACTATGAAGGAGGATACATGCAGAGGGGGAAAAAAACTTATTTTTTTTTCTCTCTTCAGCATCAGGATTGGTTTTTCAGGGTTTTTTTCTGTTCACTGGAACTTTAGTATGCATACATGCTGAAAATTCTTTGTTTTGATCAGTTTTTACTTCTGTAGCTCTCCCACTGGGAAATTGTACTTGCTCTTTGTTTAATTTAGCTGTTACATAAATATATTGAAATGATCCATTATTTCAGTTCCTACTGTGAAAATATTTTGTAAGCAGCAGTATTGAAGCACTTTTTTTTCCCTCTCAGCTGTATAGATCATAGGAATTTGAAAGCAGCCAGAGAATGTAAACCTTATCCAGCAGACCTCCTCATGACACCACTGAGGCTCTGGAAAGAAAATGTCCACAGCTCACCTCTAGACTGAAGAACCTCAAGTAGGGCCCATCATACATGACTCCTGTTGCAACTAATGTTTAAATTTTAAATAGTAGTTCAGCTTTTTATGATGATGTGAAGCAAATGAAATGGATTTCACTGAAATAGTTACGTTTTCAACCTCATAATCTAAATCAACTAGTATTTATTAAACTTACTATGTAGTTTTATTTTATTTTCACAAGAGCTGTGTGGGATATGTACTGTTATTATCTCATCTTACGGCAGGGAAACCTGAGTGACTTTTTGAGAGTTAGAAAGCTAGTGATGGTGGATGTGAGATTCCCACTCTGGCCATCCGACTTCAGCTTCCATGTCTGTAACCATTAGGCCGCCTGCTCTGCCATCATGTGCTTATTTTCTCTATTCTGTCTTGCCTTTTGTCATGTCCATGTGTAAGAACTGATACAATGTTGGCAAAGTTTTCAGTCCATCTGTGATTGTTTAGATGTTAACTTCTAAAGTTAAAAATTTCTACCTTCATTAGACAGTTATATCAAACTGTATCTCTACTGTTCTGATTCACCATTTTACCTATCTGTGAAATTCTGAAATTGCTATAGTGGAGATTTTCTTCCTCTGCAAATACTTCTACTGATGTTTGCCACTTTAAAAACAAGCAAACAAAAACACTTTAGCTATGATGACTTTGGATGAGCAAAATAATTCTTTTAATAAGTATGCCTCAAGCCTTTTCTCGATTACTCAAAAAAATCTCATTTCCCGTAGAAACAGTTTTGATCTTCAACTTTCAATTTCACCCTTTTTATGTAAAGAGTGCCTGATGGGATGAAAAGCTGTGTACTTTCTATTCAAGAGAGGGTTTTTCATTCAACTTTTTAATGTCTTCATTTTTACAAAAGCTATATCCAGTGCTGGATGAGGCACTATATAGGAGACCAAAGGATTGGAAGTTGGACTTCACAGTTGAGAATTAAAACATATGAACAATCGGTTAAATAACTTAAATCCATGTAAGGAGACCCTGAGCAGTGAAAGTCAGTGTTCTAGTCCTCTAGTGCTGAGCTAAAGAGTGTATGAAGTGAGGTACAATTGAGTCAGGTGATATTAATCAAGGGCTTTGGAAAAAAGTCGGACTTCCCTGGTGGCTCAGACGGTAAAGCATCTGTCTACAATGCGGGAGACCCGGGTTCGATCCCTGGGTTGGAAAGATCCCCTGGAGAAGGAAATGGCAATCCACTCCAGGACTATTGCCTGGAAAATCTCATGGACAGAGGAGCCTGGTAGGCTACAGCCCATGGGGTCGCAAAGAGTCGGACACAACTGAGCGACTTCACTTCACTTGGAAAAAAGTACCATCCAGTTCTGGTTCTGTAGTCATATCCTCTGCCTGGCTTTCATTTCTCACTGATCTGTAAGAAATTGGAGGAGGCACATAAGTCAGATTCTGGGTTATCTTTTTTGTAACACTTTATTTATCTGACTAGAAAACAAAACCAGACTTGACTGTGAATATTTAGAAACTATAAAAAAGTGTGAAGAAAAATATTGTCATCCAACACCCAGAGAAATCCACTGTAAACAGTTAATTATCTATTTTTCCAGGTCTCTGTGCTTAACTGTTTAAACAGCTCTTTGTTGCCTTTATATTATGTATGTTCAACAAATTTAGGATCATATGTTTATGTACAATTTGTTTATGTTTATTTTTAGTTCACCTTTTCTCACTTAGCCCAGAACTCAGAGGAGCATGAAATACATGACTAGTTTGCATACATTTAGTATTGCTCAAAAGGATGTTTTAATGCCTTTGTCATGTTTTCTTCTGTGATGATTAGTGTATTGTTATTCTGCTATTACATCTTCTCTCTTCATTTTTTAATTGAAGTATAGTTGATTTATAATATTATATTAGTTTTAATTGTATAACATAGTGATTGAATAATTTTATAGATTATACTTCATTTAAAATTATTATTAATTGGCTGTATGTGCTGTGCTATACATTATATCTTTGTGTCTTATTTACTTTGTAGATAATAGTTTGTACTTAGTCCTGTATCTCTATCTTGCCCCTTCCCCCTTTCTCTCTCCCTGTTGATAACCACTAGTTTGTTCTCTATCTCTGTGACTCTGTTTCTGTTTTGTGTTTCTGTATTCATTTATTTTTTTTTATTTTTTAGATTCCACATATAAATGATATAATACTTATCTTTCTTTCTTGACATACTTCACTGCACCTAATGCCCTCCAGTTTCATCCATACTGTTATAAATGGCAAAATTTTATTTTTTTATGGCTGAATAATATTTCATTTTATATCTCTCATATCTTCTTTATCCATTCATCTGTTGGTGGAAACTGAGGTTGCTTTCATATGGTAGAAATTATAAATAATGCTGCTAAGAACATTGGAGTGCATGTATCTTTTTGAATTAGTGTTTTTGTTTTCTTCAAATATATACGTATTAGTGGAATTGCTGGATCATATGATAGCTACATTTTTATGGTAGATAAATTTTGAGGAACTTCCATACTATTTTCCATAGTAGCTACATCAATTTATATTCCCACAAACAGTGTACTAGGGTTCCCTTATCTCCATGCCATAGCTGATATTTGTTATTTGTATTCTTTTTGATGATAACCATTCTGATAGGTGTGAGGTGATACCTCACTGTGGTTTTATTTGATTTATCTGATGATTAGTGATGTTGTACATCTTTTCATGTGCTGGTTGGCCATCTGCATGTTCTCTTTGGAAAAAATGTTCTGTTCTTCTGCCCATTTTTATTCTGTTTATATTTGGTATTGAGTTGTATGAGTTGTTTGTATGTTTTAGATATTAATCCCTATCAGTCATATAATTTGCAAATATTTTCTCCAGTTCAGTAGTTTGTCTTTTTGTTGTGTTGATGTTTTCCTTTGCTGTTTAAAAGCTTTTAAGTTTGATTAGGTCCCATTTGTTTATATTTGCTTTTGTTTTCTTTGCCTTAGGAGGTGAATCCAAAAAAATATTACGGCAGTTTTTGTCAGTGAATGTTCTGCCTATGTTTTCTTTTAGGAATTTTATAGCTTCTGGTCTTACATTTAGGTCTTTAATCCATTTTGAGTTTACTTTTGTATACGGTGCAGCCATATGGAAGAGGTTTGGCGGTTCCTCAAAAACTTAAAAATTGATCCCCGGGTTGGGAAGATCCCCTGGAGAAGGAAATGGCAACCCACTCCAATCTTCTTGCCTGGAAAATCCCATGGACGGAGAAGCCTGGTAAGCTACAGTTGATGGGGTCGCAGAGAGTCGGACGTGACTGAGCAACTTCACTTCACTTCATGATTCAGTAACCCACTTCTATATCCTAAAGGAATGAAATCATTTCCATAGGGAAAGATAGCTGCACCCTCAAGTTCATTGTTTCATTATTTACAATATTCAAGGTATGGAAATAAGTATCTGTTGATGGACGAATGGATAAGGAAGATATCCTGTACAGGTTTCTCTCACTACTCGAAAGCAGAATGTTCCTATGAAACCTTAAGCTGAAATGGCCTAAAGTGAAGAGGCAATTACCTTACGATACACACATCTCACTAACAGATGCATGAAATAAATCTAGATAAAGCACAGATGCTCACACACAGTTCAAACTATGATGACTTGGTGCTAAGATACTGAGTGTAGTTAATGGGGAAGAAGCTTGGTGGTGCCACTCTAAAACAGATGCTGAATGCTATTTTCACTTTTTGCCTTTTTTCATATATGTGAAAAGTCTTCCTTAGATTTCTTTTAACTAACAAAAATTGGTACTAAAAGCCAACTGGTGTAAAGCAAACCTTTGAAAAAGCAGGATTATATATATCCTGGAGGATATGTATCTCCTGGAGGAGGGCATGGCAACTCACTCCAGAATTCTTGCCTGGAGAATCCCATGGACAGAGGAGCCTGGTGGGCTACAATCTATAGGGTTGCATAGAGTTGGACACAGCATGCACTAATATAGTATGTTGATTGTTGATACTAATAATTAATATATAAACATTGATATGTAATATTATTATTATATAGTATTTTCTAAATAATATAAACTGTTATTCAGCCATAAATAGAAGAAAACTCAATTTCAAACAACAAGGATGGATCTTGAGGGCTAAGTGACTTAAGTCAGAGAAAGGCAAATACTGAATGATCTCATTTATATGTGAAATAAAAAAAAATAAACTCAGAAACAGAGTAGAGTTGCAGTGGGGAGAGGGAAATTGGGTGATAATGGTCAAAAGGTACACACTTCCAGTTATAAGATGAGTAAATTAGCAGGATATGATGTATTACGTGCTTGAAAATTGCTGAGAGTGTATCTTAAATGTTCTCACCACACCCACACCCACACTGCCCTACACACATATAACTATGATAGGTGATGGCTATGTTAACTGGCCTTACTCTGGTAATCATTTTGCAATATATTGTTGTTCAGTCGCTCAGTCATCTCTGACTCTTTGCACACACCAGGCTTGCAATATATATATCTACCAAATCAGCACATTGTAGCCAATAAACTTACACTTTATTATATGTCAATTATATCTCACTAAAGCTGGGGGAAAAAAGGTGTCTTCTTCTTAGAACACAGATGAATTTGTACTGAACTGCAATCAAGTGCTCTTGGGGGCTACCTACTTTCTTGGATCCTGTCATAAACCAAAACACTTCCAATGGCAACTCTACTATCCTCAATGCCTATATTCCCAAGTAACATTTATTGCCTCTTTATTCCTCTGTCATTTTCAATTCTGTCACTGCTCAATCTCCTTGTCATTTCTTAGTTTGAATCCAAAGAGAAAGAAGTACATTGGCTTCAGCATTTTTTAAACTTGTACCAGTTCTCATTTATTGTCACGAGCCAACCCAATGGATTCACTGTCCTTGGATTAGATGCCTAGCTCAAGACCACTGACTTCTGTTTCTGTGGGGACATGGAAATGTGGTACAAAGGCTGGCTGCCTAATAATTTCATTCATCAGGAATAATGGTTTCAGCAGCTTGCTATGGTACTGGCAAGCAGTATATTTGGCCTATGGAGAACAGCAGTTTATTCTCACTAATATATGACTTGGTAAATAACTATACTTTTTATTTTTTACAATGTTAGTAATTAATTTACGTTGTTGCAGTGTTTCATAGGCTAAAATTGTGTTCACTTATATAATTCCATGCGATACTTCATATTACATTTTAGGGGAATAGAAAATGGATCTTAAGATATCTTTTCCATGTGTGATATCTATACTATACAAATTATTCTACATCTGAGAAATTTACAAGATACTCATGTTCATTTAGCAATCAGTTTCTTTTTTTTTTCTTGAAAATGCTCACTAACTTGTTCTAATAAATAATTATCCCTGGATGTAGGAATAATTAACACTAAGAATGATAGTTGATAGAATCACATAGTTGATAGAATTTCTGGAAAGAACTGTATACCTCACTCAATTCAACATCTTTATTTTAACAACGCTATGTCTATTTAATCCATCTTTCTTTAGATTGTTAAGGAAGACATGCTCTGATTTTTAATTATCTTTGCAATAAATGCTTGGAATTAATTGCCTAGGGAAAAATGTTTTCTTTCATAAAATGAAATACTTCTTTTTGTTGGAAATAATGTTACTGATCTTGTATTTCTGTCTTTGTAATAGTTGTGAGAAAGCACAGGGCTGGATTTAATTTTCAAAACAATTATATGGGCATATTTTTAAAAGCAATTATTGTCTTCAATTCATTAGACAAATTATTGAGTGAACAAAACTATGGGTTAAGCATTTTGTAGGCCCTTATATTTAGCTGTAGTTTGTATGTGTTCATCTAATGGTGTATTTCCATTTGCTTGTGTAAATGCATATTTCCATTTTCATGCAAGCCACCTCAGTCATTCTGGAAAGTAGTTTTCCAGTCAGGTAAATCTTGCTGAGCACATACTATGGGTTCAGAAGTGTTTCAGTGAAAAGCTAATAGGAGTAAATACTGTGGAGGGACATACATTCTAGTGAGGATTGGACAGAGAAGATTAGGAAAACTGTTAGTAATAAATAAGTTGAAAACTCCTCCATGCCATGATATAATTCCCCTTGCTTCATGGTGCCAAGGACATTACTGAGAATAATGAAACCTGCTAACCCGAACAAAATGAAGTATATCAGCAATTGATTTAACTTTTAGCATTAATAATGGAGTAAAACCTTGGGAAGAGCTGATGGTGCAAGATGGAGAGTTGTATTGCTAGCTTAGCAGAATGTCTATAGAGAAATATACTGTAAATAAATATATATATACACACATACACACATACATATGTATATACACATACACTATATACATATATGTGTATATATATATGTTAGGCAGAGTAAATGCATATATAATGTATATGTTTATAGATATAATTGACCCTTGAATAACACAGATTTCAACTGCACAGATCCACTTATAGGCAGATTTCTTTCTATAGTAAATGCTATAATACTACATAATCTGAGTTTGGTTGAATCCACAGATGTGGAATTGAGAATATGGTGGAACCATTAATACAGAAGGCAGACTGTAAAGATATAGAATTTTTATATGTGCTGATGGTTGTCACCTTAACTCCTGTGTTGATTTAAAGAGTCAACTCTGTGTAATATACACACACACATAACACATGTATACACACATGTATATAGAGATACCACATATTGAATATGTAAAAGAAAAGAGAAACATTTTGCACATTTTGGATAGTATTGTTTTCTAATAGAACAGGAATAATGAATACTTGTGTACCTTTTATAGTTTGCCTCTCTGTTTAAGTAAGTGCTCAATATATCTTCAGTGAATAAATGAACAAGAAAGAAACTGCTTTCAAAGCATTATAGGAAAATAGGATGCTCACTGTAGATAAATGTAGATAAAAGCTGAATACTAATCATACTAGGGCACAACATAGGCTTTGATTATGTGACAGTGTTTTATAAATAGTATAAGTTTGCATACAAATTATAGATGTTCAAAAAGTGGCAGGGCAGCTTCTTTCACTGAGACATACCTAGTAAATTCAGGGCCTTTCACATAATACATGCTCATTAGATTTAGTTGTATTAATTTATAAAAAATGCACATTAAAAGCTAATCTAAGCATGTCTAAAAACAAAAGTTTAAAAATAGGTTATGTTAGCTACTTATTAATTAAAAGGAACTGACTTTGATTAATGTTAAGTGTTAACCAGTTTTGAAATACCAACTTTCAAAGCCTTATAAACAGTGAAGTAGCACAACTCTGGCACTAATTGGGTCTTCCTGGGAGCCTAATAAGGCTGAATGTCTTTTACTTAGCAGTGCTATTTAGAGCTTTCTCCTCAGAAGGAGGCTGGAGTGAAGGTGGCTGGGACTTTGCTTCTTGTGTCCCTTCCATTGATGATCACCTATAAGCTGGCTAGAACACTAAGACCCACCTCTGCACAGAAACATCTGCAGGGACACTCATCATTGCTTAAAAAACTGTTAGTCTTTCATCGAAAGAACTAGTATTGTTAGCGAATGACCTCCTAAGGCAGAAGGAACTGAATGCTTACTGGCTTCTACCAATGTCCACTCAAAATCACTGCCTCTTAACCACTTTCTGCCAGTAAGGGGTTAAGTAGAGGATTCCAAGGCTGGAATGGAGATGGCTCCACCTGGTTTCCTTATTCCTGTAAGTGGTGATTACCCCTGCGCCCCTAGTAGGTCAGAGGACTCAACTTTCTCTTTGCTCTTTATCTTTGTGTCAGATTTGTCTGAAGAATCTGGAGAAATTTCTCTTGGAGAAATGCTTTTCTCTTGGTTTTCTTCCTACCTCACTAGTCTCTCTTCCTTTGTCTTTTCCCTGGCTTTTTCATAACTCCCTAGCCTCTAAATTTTGTAGTAACTCAGGACTTGCATACATTTCTACTGATACATAAAAAAATTACATCAAAGTTGGCTCAGATGGTAAAGAATCTGCCTGCAATGCAGGAACCCAGGTTCGATCCCTAGCTGGGGAAGATCCTCTTGAGAAGGGAATGGCTACCCATTCCAGTATTTTTACATGGAGAACTCTATGGAAAGAGGAGCATGGTGGTCCCTTCTTGGGGTCTTTGGTCTTTGTGTCACAAAGAATCAGAAAAAACTGAGCAACTGACACTTTCCAATTGTTTTAAACAGCACACATATATTATCTCACAGTTTCTTTGGGTCAGAAGTCTAGATACAGCTTAAGTAGGTCTTCTGAAAGACTGAAGACAAGGTGTCAGCTGTTGTGGAGGTAACATCTGAATCTTTACTAGAGAAGAATCTATTTCCAAACTAAACAGGTTGTTGGCAAAATATATTTTCTTAAAGCAATAAAGTGAGGGCTTCATTTCTTGGCTGAAGTTTAGAGACGTTACAAGAAGCCAGCTAGAGGCTGCCCTCAGTTTTTTGCCTAGTTCCGCAACAAGACTCTTGCTTCACAGAAATCAGCTAGCAAGGGAAAAACTCCAACACGGTGGGCACTATATACTGTATTGCAATAGTGTAGTCACAGTGTCAATCATGTGCATGCTGTCATGTATTCTATTGGTTAGAAGCAAGTTACAGGTCCTGCCCACATTCTAGGGAATGGAAATCAAACAAGAGCATGATCCCCAGGAGGCAGGAAGGAGTGAGGCACCTTAAGAACCTACTCACCCCTAAGGCTAGTCTCTGTCATCTTTCTTCTCTGTCTGTACTCACTTCCTCTTGTATCTCATGTCTTTATACTATCAATGAGTTTACAACCCTGTTTTATATTTAAAACTTGATATCCTTCTGTAAGGGGCTTCCCTTGTAGCTCAGCAGTAAAGAATCCAGTGTTCTCACCAGGAAAAATCTCACGGGCAGAGAAGACTGATAAGCTAACAGTCTGTAGGGTCACAGGAGACAGATGTGACTGAGGTGGCACACACAAGCACACACAAATCCTTCTGTAAACTACACACTGATAAGACACTGCATTCTTTATATTGCTCCTCTTGAGTATGTCTGATAGATATCTAAAAATTCAAATATCCAAAGTCAAAATAATTATTTCCCCTAGTAGTAAAAATACCTGCTTTACCAGTGGTTTCACAGTCCCACTAAATGGCAGCTATATTCTGTGCTTTCAGTTCCTCAGATCAAGAAACTTGTGTCATTCTTGACTCTTCTCTCTTATCCAAGACCCAATTTATTAAGTCTTACTTTTTAATTGGCCATTTCTTGATTAGTATCCTTAGCAGTGCAAAGAAATTGAGGAAAACAATAGAATGGGAAAGACTAGAGATCTTTTCAAGAAAATTAGAGATACCAAGGGAATATTTCATGCAATGATGGGCACAATAAAGGAGAGAAACAGTATGGACCTAACAGAAGCAGAAGATATTAAGAAGAGGTGGCAAGAATACACAGAAGAACTATACAAAAAAGATCTTCATGACCCAGATAACCACGATGGTGTGATCGCTCACCTAGAGCCAGACATCCTGGAGTGCAAAGTCAAGTGGGCCGTAGGAAGCATCACTACAAACAAAGCTAGTGAAGGTGATGGAATTCCAGGTGAGCTATTTCAAATCCTAAAAGATGTGCTGTGAAAGTGCTGCACTCAGTATGCCAGCAAATTTGGAAAACTCAGCAGTGGCCACAGGACTGGAAAAGGTCAGTTTTCATTCTAATACCAAAGTAGCACAATGCCAGAGAATGTTCAAACTACCACACAATTATACTCATTTCACACGCTAGCAAATTAATGCTCAAAATTCCCCAACCTAGGCTTCAACAGTATGTGAACTGAGAATTTCCAGATATTAGAAATGGATTTAGAAAAGAGAAACCATAGATCAAATTGCCAACATCTGTTGGATCATAGAAAAAGCAAGAGAATTCAAGAAAAACATCTGCTTCATTGACTATACTAAAGCCTTGACTGTGTGGATCACAAGAAACTGTGGAAAATTCTTAAACAGATGGGAATACCAGACAATCTTACCTGCCTCCTGAGAAATCTGTATACAGGTCAAGAAGCCACAATTAGAACTGGACGTGTAATAACAGACTGATTCCAAATAGGGAAAGGAGTACGTCAAGGCTGTATATCGTCATCTTGCTTATTTAACTTATATGCAGAGCACATCATGCGAAATGCTGGACTTGATGAATCACAAACTGGAATCAGGATTGCAGGGTGAAATGCAGATGAAATGCAGGGTGAAATCAGATATGCAGATGACACCACATTTATGGCAAAAAGTGCAAAAGAACTAAAGAGCCTCTTGATGAAAGTGAAAGAGGAGGGTGAAAGAACTGGCTTAAAAACTCAACATTCAAAAAACTAAGATGATGGCATTCAGTCCCATCACTTCATGGTAAATAGGTGGGGAAACAATGGAAACAGTGAGAGGTTTTATTTTCTTGGGCACCAAAATCACTGCAGATGGTGATTGCAGCCATGAAATTAAGAGATGCTTGCTCCTTGGAAGAAAAGCTGTGACAAACCCAGCATATCAAAAAGCAGTGACATTACTTTGGTGACAATGATCATGTATGGATGTGAGATTTGGACCATAAAGAAAGTTGAGCACTGAAGTTCGATGCTTTTGCACTGTGGTGTTGAGAAGAGTCTTTTGACTTTTGAATGTCCCTTGGACTGCAAGGAGATCAAACAAGTCAGTCCAAAAGGAAATCAGTCTTGAATATTCATTGGAAGGGCTGGTGCTGAAGCTGAAGCTCCAATACTTTGACCACCTGATGCAAAGAACTGATTCATTGGAAAAGACCCTGATGCTGGGAAAGATTGAAGGCAGGAGGCAAAGGGGATGACAGAGGATGAGATGGTTGGATGGCATCACCGACTTGATGGATATGAATTTGAGCAAGCTTTGGGAGTTGGTGATGGATAGGGAAGCCTGATGTGCTGTGGTTCAGGGGGTCACAAATAGTTGGACCTGATCCTTATGTTCGGGTAGCACTGGGACCTGATCTTTATATAGGTCCCTTGGCGACTCTGGCAACTGGGCTCGTAATGAGAAGTAACCTCTATCTGTTTTCTACGAGCCAGCTCAGTGCCTGCTTCTATCAGGATGGACCACGTGACACTCCAACCCCTCAGCTTTCTGACTTTGCTGCTGATGGAAACTCTTGTGATTTTATAATGTGCCAGAGTTGCCTCTCACCAAACAAGTCTGCTTTTGCCTTAATGAACCTCTCAGTACAAAGAGTAGGAGGTGCAGGTAATGGGAGTCACATACCTCCTGTCTTAACATACTCTCTTCAGGGTTTTCTCTTCTTGGGCCTTCCTGCTTTTCTTCCAATATTCTTTTTGTTCTTCTTTCATACCCACATTTTGGAAAACTGTTATTATCTGTTTCTGGTTAGGTAGGGCTTCCCGTCATCCTCTTACACTTTGGTCGAAAGTAGTGAATAAATACATCATTTTCTCCAGGTGTATTTTTACTTTATAGAATAGGAAAAAAGTGTTCCTGTGACTAGAATTTGAGACATTAACGTGATGGTGACTTTGATTTAGGACACAAACAGTAGAGATGTTCATAATTGTTTCCTTGAACTCACGTGGATGAGGTAGCTGCCTATACTTTGTACATATTAGGTGAACCTTGATCACAACTCTGCCTATTTGAGCTTGGACACAGGTAAATGCTGACTCATGAAGGCAGCTGACAGATAAAAGTGTGGTCTCGACTACACAGGTTTAGAAAATTTTACAGACTCCTTCTGTATCTCCATAGGAAGGCAGGAACCGTGTCCTCTTCCTTTCATATGCTTTGCAATTCTTTTCTTTGTACTTTATTTCTTCAAGTTTGTTTAATCAGGTGTCATGTATGTAAAATATTTATTGTTGGTGGAGTAGTCTATGGTGATTTTCTGGATGATATAGCTCACTCTTTACTTTTTGCCTTTTTCTGTTTCCTTGAAACCTCATACTAATTCTCTAATTATATTTTTAGGAATCTGAATCTTGAACTTTCTGAGGAGAACATCTGAGCTTCAGTGTTCCTGTCAGGTAATGACAAGATATGGGAAAGGCCCATAGCGCCAAGATTAGAATTTCACTATGAGTGTCAATTTTAGATAATTTTAAGGAACCCATTTTTTTATGGAAAAAAAAAAAGAAAAAGAAAAAGCTAAAGTGCTAGTAAGAAATTATAAGCAAAATTGACAACAAAGCCAGGGTGAAAAGTTGTATGTACTCCTAAGCAGTGTATTTATTATTCAGAATTGGTCCCACCACAGAAAGAATGGGGGCATATACAAATAGGTAAATGTTTCCAAAATAAGATTAATTCCTATCAGTCAAAAAAGTTTTACTTGAGAGATTAACTTGATAATCTTAAATGCAAGCAGTTGGATGAAAAATAAAATGTGTTTATTGCCAGCAAACATTTTGGAGAGGTAAATACTTATTGCAAGTACTGTACAGGCTTAGAAAGATCTTTTTCTAGCCAGCTAAAACCACCATTTGTTTTAAATGGGGAGGGAGGTGGGAGGGGGTTCATGTTTGGGAACGCATGTAAGAATTAAAGATTTTAAAATTTAAAAAAATAAAAAACCAAAAAAAAGAAAAAATGCCATCCATCATTTCAGTGTTAAGAGCGCCCCCTGGTGTGGTTGTATAATCATGCTTATGAGAAATTTAGGCACTATCCTTTTTCATTTTAAAACATTTTTATTGAATACTCTTTTATTGATACATAGTTGATTTTTATTTTTTTAATTCTTTTTATTTTTATTTGTTCATAGTTGATTTTTAATATTATCTTAACTTCAAGTATACAGTACAGTGATTCAGAATCTTTGTAGATTATACTCCATTATAAGTTATTAAAAGATAAAACTTACAATTCCGTGTCCTGTACAATATCCTTTGTTACGTTTTTTATATGCTGTTTTTTAAATCTGATTTTTCTATTATATGGTGATAGGACTTCTTTTCTTGCTATGCCAGCCAGACCAGTACGGTGTGTAACTATCTGAAGAAATGTGAATTTAATTTTTTCCTTGCCCTTATCCATTATTATATCTGGAATCAGTGGTGAACCTGAATGTAGAATTTGGGAATACTAAGCCATAAACTCCTTAAGTTAAAGTTAATGATCAGTAATATATGCTTTGGTAAATATGAAATTATATACTGAGATAAAATTTTACAAGATAATCAAATTCTTTGATGGTGATAGCTTTGTTAAGTGCCAAATTTCTATGAACAGTTTCTTTTTGGTAAACTCATGAACATTTTAATAATTAAATATGAGAATTAAACATCACATTTTAGTTTTGAAATATTCATTGTGTGAAAAAAGTGATCTTAAGTTCTAAGTTTTTTTTGTATTCTAGTACCCTCCTATAACCACAGAAATTCCAAATGTAAACATAGTAATTCATCCTTGAATCATAAACAGAACTCCTACCCATCCCCTGAAATCACCCTCACTCCTGTAAATTGTCATTCAAATGTTGCAGCAGATTGTCTATTTTATAACTGTTCATTTTCCCTTGCATTTAATATTTAGTCCTTGGGGAATAATTAAACCATCCTTGGGGAATAATTAAACCATCCTTACAAAGTGAAAATGTGTATATTATTCTAAACTACATTTCTGTAAATTTGGTAATTGCAGTTATATTCCCCCTACTGTCTCTTCTCCAAACTTACTTATCATGATGATTTTAACCATTTCTTGTAGGTTCTGTGTTCTAAACATGATCATTTACAGGGCTTTCACATTGAACTCTTTAGAGCAGACTGGTTTTACTTTCATTTACTTCTATATGTATCTCTTTCATTGAATTCTGAAATTACAAGCTCAGCACAGGATTTATATTATGTCCTGGCCTGTTAAAAGGATATTTTCTAAAATATAGAATAAAAAAATCAGAACAGTGAACCTATGATAGTCGACCTGTATTTGAATCTGTTGTTGAAATATACTAGCATTGTGACCTTGAATAAGTCAGTATCCATCTCAGAGCCTTAATCTCTCTGTAAAAGGGGAATGCAAATTGCTACTTGGCAGAATATTGTTAATTCATCATTTACATTAAAATGCATTTAAGATTTACTGTCTGCCAGATTTAAGGCTGGATGCCACATGAGCATTTCATTCTCAAAATAATTCTGTGAAGTGGGTGCTATTATTTCTATGTTATTGATGAGGCTTAGGCCAAGATTTCTATTGTTGTCTTTCTGACTTAAAATGAGCTTATAAACACTATGCTTTGTATTTGTTTTAATCTTACTCATTTCTGTTAATTCATTGATTTTATTGTCCTTAAGGTCAAATTATCTCCCAATATACAAACATACAAGAACCCAATCTTTTGAAAAAGAAGAGCTGGATCTTTTAATATGGATTCTCTTCATATATGGAAAACAGAATTACTTTGGGGATTTATTCTTCTACACAGTTTTTTCAAACCAGGCAATGCACTAAGAGGTTATTAGCATGGTTGAGCTGATAGTAGTGACAAGGACTATTGGGTTAGTGAACCTTATGCTACTTTTATGCATACTGTAAAGTAATAAATGCTAATTTTTAGAACTGTTGCGTGCTTCCCACTCACCATTTCTGCTGGTTTTCTTTGGAGCTGGAACCATAATCTATTCCTTTGTGCCTTGTTGTTCTTATTAGTATTTAAGCATCTAATTACTAGGAATGGCTTTGTGAAGGCTGCATCATTTTCCTTATGGTTTAAGAATTTTCCCTCATGTTTTCGATACCAGATTTTATTCTTTAATTGCTACAGAAGCTAATATAAGTTTCTCATTTTGCTAATAAGTTGTTTTGAAGGCTACTAAATAACTCACTAAGGAAACCGATTGGAGCAATTGGAATACTCCTTTAACTGAATTCTCTCTCCAGTGTTACCTATCTCCAATAAACTGTCCCTAGTAGCACCAGAATAATTTTCTTAAAACTTAGAGCTAGTAACAGCTTAAAATTATTCATTGTCTCCTTGTTCAAAAAGACTCTTTGGTTCTTGCTTACCTGTCTTCTGATTTGCTCACTACTGTTGTCTTTACCCTTTGAATTCTATTCTTTGCACCACTGAATACGTTACACATCCCAGAATGCTTTTCACTTTCTTTGTCTTCCTGAGTTTGTGTGCTCTAATGCATTTGCCTTTATGCTGGTAACACCCTTCTGCACTTCATCTGGTAAGCTCCACTTTCTCTTCTCTGACAGTCAGTCCTTCCCTCTCAAAACTTCACCCCACAAGCACATAGAGAGTCTAAGTGCTTCTTTAGTGGACAATTGCAAGATCCTACGCTCACTTCTGTTGTTACAAAGTTTAGATTAAGGAGGGCAGCTTTAAAGCAAGTATTGTATGCTGTTAGAAAGTGATCTAGTTTCATTCTAAAATGGATTAAAGATCTAAACGTAAGACCAGAAACTGTAAAACTCCTAGAGGAGAACATAGGCAAAACACTCTCCAACATAAATCACAGCAGGATCCTCTCTGATCCACCTCCCAGAATTCTGGAAATAAAAGCAAAAATAAACAAATGGGGTCTAATTAAATGCTTCTGCACAACAAAGGAAAATATAAGCAAGGTAAAAAGACAGCCTTCTGAATGGGAGAAAATAATAGCAAATGAAGCAACTGACAAACAACTAATCTCAAAAATATACAAACAACTCCTGCAGCTCAAGTCCAGGAAAATAAACGACCCAATCAAAAAATGGGCCAAAGAACTAAATAGACATTTCTCCAAAGAAGACATACAGATGGCTAACAAACACATGAAAAGATGCTCAACATCACTCATTATTAGAGAAATGCAGATCAAGACCACAATGAGGTACCACTTCACACCAGTCAGAATGGCTGCGATCCAAAAGTCTGCAAACAATAAATGCTGGAGAGGGTGTGGAGGAAAGGGAACCCTCTTACACTGTTGATGGGAATGCAAACTAGTATAGCCACTATGGAGAACAGTGTGGAAATTCCTTAAAAAATTGCAGATAGAACTGCCTTATGACCCAGCAATCCCACTTCTGGGCATACACACCAAGGAAACCAGAATAGAAAGAGGCACATGTACCCCAGTGTTCATCACAGCACTGTTTATAATAGCCAGGACATGGAAACAACCTAGATGTCCATCAGCAGATAATGAATAAGAAAGCTGTGGTACATATACACAATGGAGTATTACTCAGCCATTAAAAAGAATACGTTTGAATCAGTTCTGATGAGATGGATGAAACTGGAGCCGATTATACAGAGTGAAGTAAGCCAGAAAGAAAAACACCAATACAGCATACTAACACATATATATGGAATTTAGAAAGATGGTAATGATGACCCTGTATGTGAGACAGCAAAAGAGACACAGATGTGTAGAGCGGACTTTTGGACTCTGAGGGAGAGGGAGAAGGTGGGATGATTTGGGAGAATGGCACTGAAACATGTATACTATCATGTAAGAAACAAATTGCCAGTCTGTATTCAATGCAGGATACAGGATGCTTGGGACTGGTGCACGGGGATGATCCAGAGAGATGATATGGGGTGGGAGGAGGGAGGGGGTTCATGTTTGGGAACTCATGTACACCCGTGGTGGATTCATGTCAATGTATGGCAAAACCAATACAGTATTGTAAAAGTAAAAATAAAAATTAAAAAAAAAATAAAGGAAAAAAAAAAGCAAGTATTGTGTTATATTATTCAACATCCCACAGAGCCAGATATTTAGAAAATGCTTAGGACTACTTTATTTATAAAGTCGATAAAAAGGCTTGATGAAAAATAAATATTGTGTTAGGATTTCCATGAAGATCCCATGCCTCAGTCAGGTTTTCAGGCTTGTGGATCTGATTGATTTCTGTCAGCCGGGCAGGATAGTGAAGCAGCCATCAGCTGACTTTATATGCTCTCTTTCATTTACATTGAACCTTTTACATTTTCACTTAAATTGACTTTTCCCCCAGCACTCATGCACTTCTCAGTACCCCTGTGTGACAGCAATTTCTTGTGACTTGTTCTGTATTCATTCTCTTCTTCTTACTTGTGGAGTCAAGAGAAAGAAAAAAACTCCACAAATTCCCCATTATTTCATTCTCCTTGTTGCTATGGGAGACAATCTGCCATAATTCTATCTAATGAAATATAAACAGAAATCCGATGAAATTCCTGGAAAATTTCTGCATTCTTGATGTTGATTTTATCTTGTCTTCCTTCTGGCCTTTTCTTTCTTCCTTGTTCTGGAAAGTGCACATGATGACTGGAACCTTGTTACCTTGAAAGATTAGGAATATTGCTAAAATTTTAGCCATGACTTAATTGAACTTCCAAATCAATATCCGTAATTTTCTTCCCTTGAACTTACTATGCGAGACAAGTGTCACCATTTTGTGTTTAAGTCATTGTTATTTGAATTTTCTGTTGCATCAACTGACTCAGTTCCCAAATTGATACTTCTTACAGTTGAAATGAATGCGTTGGAAGTTAGTGGTAGAAATTTTTCACCTATTCCACATATGTTTTGTATCTGGTAACTCAACAGCCATGTATTTAGACCTATTGCCATCATATACTACACTAGACACTAACATATAAGGTCTAGAACACCATTCCTATGTAGATGGCTTACAGTCCCATAGATGCATAGAAACATAAAATTAATTGTGATATTATATATGAACTATGATGAGTTATGACAATAGAATATGAAATAGAATATATAATATGGTAAACACTTTAGCAGTATATGTAAAAAGCCTAAGTGTATACAGAAGACAGTATTTACAATTTGATTAAGCTCTCCTGAAAACAAAGCTGCAATTTTTGAAATGAGAGAAATGAACCTCTTATCTGGGACTTCAGGCACCCTGGACAGGACAGTGTGGGTGGTTACTTACCTTTATGTGTCTGCCTTCTGACTCTTACTAATAATTATAATGAACACAGTCTCTGAAACCAGAGATAAAAATCCACACTTTGAATTGCTGACAGGCTATCTTTGGAAAGTCAAATTGGTGAAAAGCAATCTGTGAAGAAGGAGTGGCAAGAAATGACACAGGAAGTTGCCAAGGATTCTGTTGACACAGAATAGTAAGCCAAGAGCGGTGACAAGGATGGCAGTAAACAAGGAACTGAAGCTTGGTGGTTGAAAGGCAAGAGTTAGTTAATGGAGAGAGACATCAAAACATCAGGCAGCCAACAGCCCGGAACAAACTCACAATGAGGGAGGGCTAGGGAACAAGCCTCCTCAAGAGAGCACAAAAATAGGCTGCTCTTTTCCAGGACTCTCAGCAAAGTCTGTGAGGAAAGCCAGAGACAGACCATAATAAGGACACTATTTATAAAATTACAGCAACTCAAAGGAGTTAAAATGAGAAAATGGTCTCAAAATAGAGCATAAAAATTTTAATCAGTCAATGTTTTGAAAAGCACTAAACATTCAAAGAACTTGCTTCAAAAAGAGAGTCCAGGGACATTGGCATTGATTTCAGTGCTTGATCTTGAAGTGATGTTTTTTTGGTACAGATTTTGAAATGAAAAAATGTTCAGGAAAGGCAAAAATCAATGTGGAATAAAATTTCTGGGCTTGGGCCAAATGCCATTCAGAATTCTCAGGTCTTGGGCTAAACTACAGAAGGAAATTTGAGCACATTACTATTTCTTCTAACTGTGACACAGGGTTTTCCCAGAAGATGAATGAGAGGAAAGCTGCCAGTGATCCAGGTTTGAATAATAAGGACTGGCCATCTCTAGTCTACCACACACTTGAGAGAAGCTGTGAATACCAATAAAGCAACAAGACATGTTGTGTGATCACAGAATACTCCCTACTTTTGCTCTACTCAGGATTAATGGACCAAGTTATGCTTTGATAGATGACTCCCAGGGTCTGATAGAAAATTATAGACACTTTTCTGTGGCACAATTCCAGTCTTTCTGAAAAAGAAAAAAGAGGATAACTAACAAAAATAACATATTTTGACTTCTATGACCATATTGTATCTGCATTCTTCATCTAATGAAGGATGCTAATTACCTTGTGTAAATGAAATTTGATCAAGAATGATTTTCTGGTGTGTGTGTGTATATATATTTCATTTTTATATATTTTTATATCTAAATATATTAAATCATTTATTATAAATTAAATTATTTCTAATGTAAGACATATAGATAGTTCATTCATGATTTTGGTTTTTTTTTATAACTTTTAAAGTGCTTGCTGCCTCTGAGGAAGCATGATTATTTTGCATGATGTCAAATGCCACAGAGTAAGGGTTTGACCTAAATACCTTTTACCTTTTCTTCATAATTTGATGCTTATCTAGAATATGCAAATTCATCTAAATTTTCTAGGAACTATTTTGCTTGTAGTTGGCAGGCTGCTTTGCTTCATCTGTGAAACACTAATGTGCCTTCAAAGAGTATACTTTTTTTTAGATTTATGTTCTAGGCATCCAGAATTCAATAAATGCCTATGTTCACTTTATTCATGTCTTCTTTTTTTGCAGTAGTTTCAGTTATTTCAACCTCAGTCTCAGACTGAGGAGTTTTGACCTTTGGTGTCTTTTTCACTTATGAATCTGTTCTATGGTTTATTATTATTATTGTCCTTAACCAAAACTTACCTTGCTGTTTTGTATTTCTGAAATGTAGCAAACAGCATGAGGCTGTATGTGTGCATACATGCTCAGTTGCTCAGTCATGTCCGATTCTTTGTGACCCCATGGACTACAGCCTGCCAGGCTCCTTTATACATGGGATTTTCCAGGCAAGAATATTGGAGTGGGTTGCCATTTCCTCCTCCAGGGAATCTTCCTGACCCAGGGATTAAACCTGAATCTCCTGCATCACCTGCATGGTCAGGTGGATTCTTTAACACTGAGCCACCTGGGAAGCCCATGAGGCTATATAGAAACACAAAAAACAGAATGTTATAAAAAACTCTTGGTGGATATATAATCATCATTACTTTTCTAAGAGCACTGTCTCTTCCTGTTGATGAAACCTATCTCCAAATAATATATTCCTGATTTTGATAAGGTTATGATTATAGTGAGTCATTAATATTTGATGAATATAACTTGAAAATTATGTTAGATTTCCAAAAGAGATCAAAGTCAAATAATAATCAGGAATTAATTATGAATTTGCAAAGAAGTTTTATTTAAAGAGGTATTTGTTTTTAACTTATCAGTATCTTCCTTAGATTATTTATATAGGGAGATATTGCTTTCAAGAGTTTTCACCTATAGAAAACCCAAGTTAATGTTTTAATTTATTTGTGCCTCTACTTGTGTGTTTGGGTTGGATCTCACTTTTATGTTGCACAGGCTTCCCCAGGTGAGTCTGATGCATACCAGTATTATAAGAACATTCTAAAATACTCAATAAAAGTATGTAGAGTGATAACTATTATAATGAGAAGATACTTAAAAATATGTTTAAGATTTCTGTGTTGACTTCAGATTAAATATAATTGCAAAGTATGTGTTGTGGACTGAATGTTTGTGTTTCCCCAAAATTCATTTGTTAATTCATTCATCAAAATTCATTTGATGGTATTAGGAGGTAGAGCCTTTGGGAGGTCATTAGTTTAGATGAAGTCATGAGAGTGGAGACTCCATAGTGGGAACAGTGTTAGATGTTAGAGGATTATCAATATAATTAATATAAGAAAGGGAAGAGACTAGAGCTCTCTGTGAGGACACAGTGATCTATGATATACTGCAAGCCAGGAAGAGAACTCTCACCAGGAACCAAATACGCCAGCACTTTGATCTTAAACTTTGCAGCCTCCAGAAGTGAGAAATTCTGTTGTTCAAGCAATCCAGTCTATGTATTTTGTGTTACAGCGGCCTGAACAGATTAATATGGTATGAATTGGAAGACAGAAACAAATTGTAAATTTAAATACCTTTTTCTAACTAAAGTTGACTACTAAACTTAGAACTTCCCCAATAAAGAATGTAACCAAACGACCAATAGTAGGCATTACAGAAAAGATGATCCATTAGGAAACAGAATGCTTGGAAAATGTAGTGCAGATATATCCTATAGCTAAATTTAAATATGGAAAGACATAGTTAAGCAGAATGCCTAGAGAGACATTGTTCTAATTTAATTGGATCTTTGATAAAAGTTGAGCTGAATGTCCTTTGTGACTCAGTCATTGCTGACAACTTTATCATCAGTAAAATGTTATCCTTATCTACTCTCCCTTAATATAATCAGAATTGAATTGTTTGCTTTTGGAAACTACCCTGAAGCATAGTTCTCATTCCACAGTACTATCAAGGGATGAGGATTAAGAGCCATAGGTGTTTGTAATGGGACTCTCTGACATTACCTTTGTATGATTTGCCACATTATGTTATTAATGGAATATAGAGAATTCTAGATAAATAATTCAAGTTAATGATTTTATTGAAAAAACTTTTAAATCTTAGCTGTTAAAGGTGTTTATTCATCATAATAGTCATTAATTTAGAGAAGAATTTTGTAAAAGAGGATTTAGAAGATTGATATAGTCTAAAATATTTAAAGATGTATCCTGATTCTGCACACTACTTTTTAAAATTAATGGAGGTCTAAATGGAGCTCTATCTATAGTTTATGTTCTTCACATATTACTGTGCAGTACTAAGTACTTACTTTGTGCTGGGCATTGAGTTAAATGTGTATACACGTAAACATACACATATAAAATCTCATTGCTATATTATATAGTCTAGTTTCCATAACAGCCTAGAAAATGAAAATATTTGTGAAATTGATATGAGTTTGTGTGTTTGTATGTGGATATGAGTGTTCAGAGCAATAGCAAACAAAACTGCTCTATTTTATTATCAACTGGAATATAATTGTATTTATTATAATTATTGCTGTTGTTAGTTAAGCTTGTTCTAAAACTTGAAGAAATAAAATTAAAACTTAATAGAACTCTCAGAAATAAAGTGCTAAATTAAAAGCATGGAAAAGGTAAAAGAAGCACTAGAATTATCAAAATAGTGTACTCAGAGGAGTGAGAATCAGGAACAGGGCAGAAACAGTAGAAGGCTTGTGTTTTATTTCATAAACCTATTTTAAAAAACACTTGATTTTTAAAAAAAATATGATTTTATAAATAGGTTTCAAATGTAACAAATAATTTTATGAGTTAAAAAAACAAATGAAGTACTTAAGATTCAAACTATCAGAACCGTTCTAGGTCGCTTTAGCATTAGGTAGGAAAGAAACAAGTTCATCAATTAGGTAACTACAAATTAATTAACTTTGAAATAGCAATGTGTGTACGGTCTTTCTTCTTTTACTACCTTTACTCGATTCCTTGTCTCCACTGGCATTCCTCTCTGCTCTTACTCATGTTAGATTTTGAGCTGAATGTATATTTGAAATTGTATAGTGTTACTCTGTATGTATGTGTTCATGTGTTTTTAGTTTACATAAATTATGACCAGTGGGCTTCCCTGATGGCTCAGTTGGTAAAGAATCCACCTGCAATGCAGGACACCCCAGTTCAATTCGTGGGTCAGGAAGATCCACTGGAGGAGGGATAGGCTTCCCACTCCAGTATTCTTGGGCTGTTTTTGTGGCTCAACTGGTGAAGAACCCGCCTGCACTGTTGGAGACTGGGTCTGATGGCTGGGTTGGGAAGATTTCCTGGATGAAGGGAAAGGCTACCTACTCCAGTATTCTGGCCTAGAGAATAAATGAAAGTCAGTCACTCAGTCCATGGGGTTGCAGAGTCGGACATGGCTAAATGGCTTTCACTTGCTTACTTATTCTATTTAATAGGTTTTCTGGTGAGCCCTGTTTTTTCTTGTGATTTATTAATTCTCTTATTAGTATTCATCTAATTTTGTCCTTCTGATTGTTGCCTTGAGTTCATCTCATGCATATGCCACATTTTACTCATCTTATCTCTTATGATTGACACTTTGTATTACCAAGAGGATTCTATAGGTCACATGTGCATATAATTTTACTAAGTACTTCCTGATTGCTTTTCTGAAATAGTTTATAGGCCTAGCAGTAAAACCTGGAAGCTTAACTTCACCCTTATACTTTCTAACATTTGTACTATGCAACTTCCTGATTTTTGTCACTTGGAAAATTGGTATTTTGAAATTTGTATTACTTAATAGTGAAGATGAGCCCCTTTTTCACATGTGTACCCTTTGTTTATTCTTCCTTTTGGGTTTCTTGTGTTTTCCTTGACAATTTTTAGGAGCTTCTTATATATTCTCAATTAATACTTTGAAACATCTAGTCTTTAATATCTTTTAACTTTGTTTACAGTATTCTTTATTGAACAGAAAATCTGCATGTTTTGTCAAATTTAGTAGTTTTTTGCTTTATATATATCTTAATCAAAGTTAATAAGCTATTATTTATATACAGTAAAATGTACTCATGCTGAGGATACAGTATGAAAATTTTGACAGGTATATACATCTGTGTGCTTACCATCACAATGAAAATATAGAAAATTTCCATCACACCAGAAACTACCCTTGTGACCCATTGCAGTCAATTTCTTCCTTTTGTCTCCAGCTCCAGACAACTAATGTTCTCTTTTCTGTTGTTAAGGATAAGTTTTGCTTTTTCTAGAATATTATATAAATGGGATCATGCAGTATGAACATTCTTTATCACTTCTTACGCTCAATATAATGTTTTTTAAAGAAATTAAAAGAAGAAAATATCTATACATACATACACATGTATGCATGCATTCATATATGTGTACACATACACAGTTAGATGTATACATACTATACATATATGTACAGTTTATATTTCTTCTTGTGTATCTTATATATCATTTCTTTTTAATCCTTCAGACTTCCTTTAGCATTTCTTTTAGTGAACATCTGCTGCTAACTCATTAAAAATGTTTTTCTTTCTTTTTTAATATAAATTTATTGATTCCAATTGAAGGTCAACCACTTTACAATATTGTATTGGTTTTGCCATACATGAACATGAATCCGCCACAGGTATACATGTGTTCCCCATCCTGAACCCCCCTCTCTCTCCCTCCCCATACCATCCCTCTGGGTCGTCCCAGTGCACCAGCCCCAAGCATCCAGTATCATGCATAGAACCTGGACTGGTGATTTGCTTCATATATGATATTATACATGTTTTAATGCCATTCTCCCAAATCATCCCACCCTCTCCCTCTCCCACAGAGTCCAAAAGACTGTTCTATACATGTGTCTCTTTTGCTGTCTCACATACAGGGTTATCATTACCATCTTTCTAAATTCCATATATATGTGTTAGTATACTGTATTGGTGTTTTTCTTTCTGGCTTATTTCACTCTGTATAATAGGCTCCAGTTTAATCCACCTCATTAGAACTGATTCGAATGTATTCTTTTTAATGGCTGAGTAATACTCCATTGTGTATATGTACCACAGCTTTCTTATTCATTCATCTGCTGATGGACATCTATGTTTTTCAACTTTATTTTGGAAGAGTAGTTTCACTGGATATAGATTAGTTCTTAGCTGAATTGTTTTTTCTTTTGTACTTTGGATATATCATTCTTTTCTGGAATCCACTGTTTTTGATATAAAACTCATTGTTGATTGAATCACTATCAATATCTATGTACTGTGTCAATTTTCCCCCTGCTTCCAGAGCTTTTTTTTTTTTTTTTTTAATCTGTAGCTTTTAGAAGTTGACTGTGCAGTACCTGAGTATGATTTTCTTTGTGTTTACCATACTGGGAGTTTGTTAAATTTCTTGGATATGTAAGCTAATATTACTTTTTTCTTTCTTTTTTCCTTTATATTGTTTATGAAGATTACAGCCTTTATTTCTTGAAATATTTCTCTTTCATTTTTTGTCTCTATTCTCCTGGTACATTGAGTCATTTGATGTTACCCCAGAGTTTCTGGGGCGTCCCTGATGGCTCAGACAGTAAAGAATCTGCATGCAACGCAGGAGACCTGGGTTTGATCCTGGGTTGGGAAGATCTCCTGGAGAAGGGAATAGCTATACACTTCAGTATTCTTGCTTGGAGAATTCCATGGACAAAGGAGCCTGGTGGGCTACAGTCCATGGGGTCACAAAGAGCCAGATACGACTGAATGACTTTTCACTTTCTGAGTGAATACTCAGAGTCTGTGAGCCTTTATTTATTTTCTAAAGTTTTTTTCTCTTCAAATTGTATACATTCTAATGATCTACTTTCAAATTCATTGATTCTTCTTCAGCTAGTGTTGACCACATTTAGTAAAATTTAAATTTCAGTTTACTTTTCAATCCAGAATTTCCATCTCATTCTTTTTATAGTTTCTATTTCTCTGCTAAGATTCCATGTCTGTTCACACATTGAAGTATGTTTTCCTTTAAGTTTTGAATGGTGGTATTTAGTCATTAAGTCCTGTCTGACTCATTGTGACCCCATGGACTGTAGCCTGCCAGACTCTTCTGTCCATGGGATTGCCCAGGCAAGAATGCTGGAATGCATTGTCATTTCCTTCTCCAGGGGATCTTCCCCACCGAAGTATCAAACCTGTGTGCTCCACATCTCCTGCATTGGAAGGTGAATTATTTACCATATCTCTCTTTAATTCTTTGAACATGTTTGTAATAGCTGCCTTGAATTCTTTGCGTGGTATGTGTAGCATCTTTGCCTGGTATGTCTAGCGTCTGTGCATGTTCAAAGTCAGATTGTATTAGATGAATATTTCATGAACAGGGGTCACAGTTTCCTGCTTTTATTGTTGTTTTATTGCTTGCCTACTAATTTTTGGTAGAAAAGTGGACATTATAAGTAATATGCTTTAATGACTCAGAAACTCCTTTTTTTCTTTCCCAGATGATGATGATGATGATGGTGGTTATGATTTTGTTCATTGGAAAAAATGGAGAAAGCCCTTATAAGTTAATTTGTTTGGAATCAAATTTTGAAATCTATTTCTCCTTCAATGTTCAGCAGCAGCTGATTTTTTCTTAGCTTCTAGCTACTACTATTGCCTGTTCTCTCCTTGTTCTTCTTCTTCCTTTCTCTTACTTCATTTTTCTTTTTTCCTCTTTTTGTCTAGCCTCCCAGCTCTAACCTGAGCATGCAGTTTAGCAATTAATCAAATATCTTATGTGCAGAGTCTATACTCAGATTCTGGGGCTCTGTTAGCTTTTTACCAGTCTGTTTGCTTTGTCTTTAGCTATTGACATAATTTTTTTTTTACTTTATTATCTTATAATTGTGCATTACATTGGTTGGTTTCAAATATAAAATCCATTTATATATGAATTATTTTCCTTTTTATATATTTCTAGATTTGACTGATATATTGTTAAAGTATTAATGTTGATTTTTATGTAGTTTTTTTCCTCTAATAATGTCTTAGTCTACTTTTGACTTCAAGATAATTCTGGAGTCAAAAAATGAGCAGAGATGTATTTCTTCCTCTCATTGTAATATTGCTTTGGCAGGGTTTCCAATGGGTTTTTTTAATGTGTTTGGTAAAACTGTCAGTAAAGCAGTTTATCCTATAGTAGTCTTTGTGGAGAGTTATTAAGTTACAAATGCAATTTCCCTAGTGCCAGGAGCCAGCATGGGAGATCCCACCCATGAAGAGGTCATGTGGAAGAGAACTGTTAAGCAAGGCTTCAGGACTCAAGGGGCTCCCTAGACTGCTTGAGCATCTAACCCCAAACCAGAATCTGTCTGTCTTACTATTTTGTGCCTTTCACCAACTCTCCTGACATTAACAGGGGGCTCTCCCCGACCACCTTTCTCTGGAGAAAATCAACTTAGGGCTCTAGCTAATAAGTCTCCTGGACATGAGAGGAATATTTCAGGTCAAACCCCTCTGTTAGCATTCTAGCTTGCTTGGCAGGTTTATTCAGACTCTTGCAGCTACCCATATGATTATTCACAGCCTCCCAACTGTGAGAAGCACTGGAGGCCTAAAACATAGAGCCTTTCAAAGAGTTAAAAGTTATTAGAGTAGTGTTGGTGTAGGATTTCATTATTGGGCTAATGCTTGTTGCCAAGTTCCCATATCTCTTATCCACTGTGCACCTGGGAGTGCATTAGTTAACATAGTTGGAATGTAAGAAAAACAAGTGTAGCCTTGGAATTAGCCACATCAGACTTTTGAGCTAATTGGTTCTTTCTTTGTTGTAACTCACTGCACCTTTGCTCCCTGAGAAATGTAACTCTGTTTAACATTTTTTGAGGCTGACATAGATGAGAAATATAAAGAAAAACATTTCAAGGGGAAATAAGTTTTCTGGTTGAGCAGCCTTTATCAAAAGAGGGTCATAAAATGTTCACAGGCCTCCAAGGCCAGAAGATAACATACACAATATTGTTTATGGGAAAGGTATGCAGAAAAAATCCTGGTTTTGATAAAGACAAACAGATGTAATGTTTGGGCTGACTCTGTATGACTTTGCATCGTTCATTCCCCTCTATATACAAATTAAGGTATAAAAGTCCCTTTTAAAAAATAAAATAATGGGCTTCGCTTACCGAAGAAGCTTGGTCACCCCATGTTTTTCCTTCTTTTCTGTGTTTCTTTCTTTCTCTCTCCCTCTCCCTCCCTCTCTTTTTCAGGCTGATCCCTTGGAACACAGAGGCTCTCTGCATTCATTTTCCTGCCTGAGCTTCTAAGACTTTATTAGCTTTCTGTATAAACCCAAGAATATCAGCCTCTTTCTCTCCTCTATTTTCTTATCTACAACATTCTTTCCTTATCTCTCTCTAAATCATCTGCCGACGCCGTTTCTCCTTCGGGTTCCCCTGGATCCTGTGGGGGCTGGACCTTGGCACCCTAGTATATATAGGGCTATTTAATTTTACTATAATGTTTTTTAGTTAATTGTATTGTACTCATGAGGAACCAGAGCTCAAATTGCCAACATCCATTGGATCATGGAAAAAGCATGAGAGTTCTAGAAAAACATCTACTTCTGCTTTATTGACTACACCAAATCCTTTGGTTATGTGGATCACAACAAACTGTGGAAAACTCTTCAAGAGATGGGAATACTAGACCACCTTCCCAGCTTCCTGAGAAATCTGTATGCAGGTCAAGAAGCAACAGTTAGAACTGGACATAGGACAACAGACTGGTTCCAAATTGGGAAAGGAGTATGTCAAGGCTGTATATTGTCACGCTGCTTGTTTAACTTAGATGCAGAGTACATCATGCAAAATGCTGGACTGGATGAAGCACAAGCTGGAATCAACATTGCCAGGAGAAACATCAATAACCTCAGATATGCAGATGACACCACATTTATGGCAGAAAGAGAAGAGGATTTAAAGAGCTTCTTGAGGAAAGTGAAAGAGGAGAGTGAAAAAGCTGCCTTAAAACTCAACATTCAAAAAATGAGGATCATGGCATCCAGTCCCATCACTTCATGGCAAATAGATGGGAAAACAATGGAAACAGTGAGAGACATGTTTTGGGTTCCAAAATAACTGCAGATGGTGACTGCAGCCATGAAATTAAAAGACACTTGCTCCTTGAGAGAAAAACTATGACACCCTTATAAAGAAAAGCTATGACAAAGCATGTTAACAAGCAGAGACATTACTTTGCTGACAAAGGTCCATGTAGTCAAAGCTGTGTTTTTTCCAGTAGTCATGTATAGATATGAGGGTTGGACCATAAATATGAAGGCTGAACACCAAAGAATTAATGCCTTTGAGCTGTCATGTTGGAGAGACTCTTGAGCGTCCCTTGGACTGGAAGGTGATCAAACCAGTCCATTAAAGGAAATCAGTCCTGAATATTCATTGGAAGGACTGATGCTGAAGCTGAAGTTCCAATACTTTGGTAACCTGATACAAAGAACTGACTCCTTGGAAAAGACCCTGATGCTGGGAAAGATTGAAGGCAGGAGAAGAAAGGGATGACAGAGGATGAGATGGTTGGATGGCATCACCGATTCGATGGATATGAGTTTGAGTAAGCTCTGGAAGTTGGTGATGGACAGAGAATCCCTAAGTGCTACAGTCCATGGGTCACAAAGAGTCAGATGCGACTGAAAGACTGAACTGACTATAATATTTGTGATATGAGCCCTTTAAATGACTAGTTTTATGTTACAATATATGATTTTTAAAAAATGATTAGGTATAAAGTTTCATAAATGTCACCTGCTGCTGCTGCTAAGTCGCTTCAGTCATGTTCGACTCTGTGTGACCCATAGATGGCAGCCCACCAGGCTCCCCTGTCCCTGGGATTCTCCAGGCAAGAACACTGGAGTGGGTTGCCATTTCCTTCTCCAAGGCATGAAAGTGAAAAGTGAAAGGGAAGTCGCTCAGTTGTGTCTGACTCTTAGCGACCCCATGGACTGCAGCCTACCAGGCTCCTCTGTCCATGGGATTCTCTAGATCAAGTAAAATTTTCTCAGTCATGTCTGACTCTCTGTGATCCTGTGGACTGTAGCCTGCCAGGCTTCTCTGCCCATGGAATTCTCCAGGCAAGACTACTGGAGTGGGTTGCCATGCCCTCCTCTAGGGGATCTTCCCAACCCAGGGTTCAAACCCAGGTCTCCTGCATTGCAGGCATATTCTTTACCCCACCAGGGAAGCCCAGTTTATTAATAGTGTCTTTCAAAATTTGTTAGTAATATTCTGTTTGGTCTAACACTTGTGGGATCATATAGTAAATACATGTTTAACTTTATGAAAACATGCCAAACCATTTTCCAAAGTGTCTATATAATTTTGAATTCCCACTCTCAATAAATGAGTGCTCTTTTTGCTTCAAAGGCATTTTTTATGAACTAGAAGAAAAAAATTTACAATTTCTGTGGAAACACAGAAGACTGCAAATAACCAAAGCAGTCTTGGGAAAAAAGAATAGAGCTGCAAGAGTCAAGCTTCCCAACTTCAGACTATACTACAAACTTACAGTAATCAAGAAAGTATGGTACTGGTGCAAAAACAGATATATAGCTGAATGGAACAGGATAAAAAACCCAGATACAAGCCCATGCACTTACAGTATGTGATTTCACTTGTAATGTGATATTTTTGTTTGGTATAGAATTCTCTGTTGGCAAGTTTTTGTCTGCTTGTGTTGTTTTCTCTTAACACAAGAGAGATACACTCTGTTGTTGTCTTGCTTGCCTGGTGGTCTGGATCCAAACCATCAATATATTTGAGGTATTCCTGTAACTATCTGTGTTGAGACCTCAGTTCTTTGGTGGATTAAAGATAATTTTTAATTTGCTGTTTGTCTTATTTTTGTTTCTGTCCTGTAAATTAGGAGTGAGGCTCTTTCTAGTTCTATTGAACTCTAAGTTATTATTTTTAATATACTAGTATATTGTACAGTATGTAAACTGTGGGCTTCCAGAGGTTCAAGCTGGATTTAAAAAAGGCAGAAGAACCAGAGATCAAATTTCCAACATCTGTTGGATCATAGAAAAAGCAAGAAAGTTCCAGAAAAACATTTAATTCTTCTTTATTGTCTATGCCAAAGCCTTTGACTGTGTGGATCACAATAAACTGTGGAAAATTCTGAAAGAGATGGGAATACCAGACCACCTGACCTGCCTCCTGAGAAATCTGTATGCAGGTCAGGAAGCAACAGTTAGAACTGGCATGGAACAGCAGACTGGTTCCAAATTGGGAAAGGGTATGTCAAGGCTGTATGTTATCATCCTGATTATTTAACTTATATGCAGAGGATATCATGCGAAATACTGGGCTGGATGAAGCACAAGCTGGAGGTGAGATTGCCAGGAGAAATATCAATAGCCTCAGATATGCAGATGACATCACCTTCATAGCAGAAAACAAAGAAGAACTAAAGAACCTCTTGAGGAAAGTGAAAGAGGAGAGTGAAAAGGTTGGCTTAAAACTTAACTTCAGAAAACTTAAGATTGTGGCATCCAGTCCTATCACCTCATGGCAAATAGATGGGGAAACAATGGAAGTAACTGAACTGAACTGATTGTTATCTAATAATCTGTTTTCTTTCATAAATACTTTCCTTATCCTGTTTTAGAATATGTATTTTCAGTTCAGTTCAGTTGCTCAGTTGTGTCTGACTCTTTGCAACCCCATGGACTGCAGTGTGCCAGGCTTCCCTAATCAACTCCCAGAGCTTGCTCAAACTCATCTCCATCAAGTCGGTGATGCCATCCAACTACCTCATCCTGTTGTCCCCTTCTCCTCCTGCCTTCAATCTTTCCCAGCATCAGGGTCTACTCCAATGAGTCAGTCCTTTGCATCAGGTGGCCAAAGTATTGAAGCTTCAGCTTCAGCATCAATCTTTCCAATGAATATTCAGGACTGATTTCCTTTAGGATTGATTGGTTGGATCTCCTTGCTGTCCAGTGGACTTTCAAGAGTCTTCTCCAACACCACAGTTCAGAAGCATCAATTCTTCAGTGCTCAGCTTTCGTTATAGCCCAGTTGTTACTTGCATACATGACTAAGGGAAAAACCATAGCTTTGATTAGATGGACTTTTGTTGGCAAAGTCATGTCTCTATTTTTTAACATGCTGTCTAGGTTGGTCATATCTATTCTCCCAAGAAGCAAGCATCTTTTATTAGTTTCATGGCTGCTGCTAGTTCCATAATATAAGTTGGTAGCATCATTTTTTTTCCGTAAGTATTTATGTGACATAGATATTAACTGTTTTTAAAAACAATATGATTGTGGAAAATCTAGGATTTTTAAAATTTTTATAAGGGAAGACATTCCTTTTAATAAAATTTCATTTCGTGTAAGTTTTACTATTTTTGTTCCTATTTTGCACAGTGCTTCTGTTTTCCTGCCTATGATGTGGTTGGGCAAAAGTTTCATCATAAGGAAGAAAAATAACACATAAATAGATATTTTTCCCTATCCCTCCATAGTCTTCTCTCCACCTGCACCTCCTTCATGTTATCTTTTGTCTCCCTAGATGTTTCTTGTAGTTTACATGCTATATTCTGGGCTCTTTTAATCCTTCCTTCTCATTTTTGAAGCATCCCATGTTGTTTTTTTGGACAGGATCTAGTTCATGTTAGTGGCCTTTTCCTTGAAAGACAGAATCTCTCATTTCTATTTAAAAATAGAAGAAACTGAGTTCTTAAAGTGTATTAAACACTTGACATCTATTTTGGCAGTGTAAGAGAGACATACTTCATGATTTCTGTTTCCTAGGCTTAGTTTATGAACTTCCCTGGTGGCACTAACAGTAAAGAACCCGCCTGCCAATGCAGGAGATGTGGATTCTATCCCTGGGTTGAGATGATCCTCTAGAGGAAGGCACGGTAGCTCACTCCAGTATTCTTGCCTGGAAAATCCCTTGGATAGAGGAGCCTGGCAGACTACGGTCCATAGGATCACAAAGAGTTGGAAACGACTGAAGTGACTTGGCACACACACATGTGGTTAACTAACAGAGATCTCTACATATTCCATTATCCTAAGTATTTGACCTTGATAATAAATATTTGTGACAGTGATTATTATTCAGCTTTTACATTTAAATAATACTTCAGGTTTTATACTGTTTATACATTCAGTTGATTCTCTCTTCTGCAAGTGTGAGCTGAGCTAAGATACTGTTGTCTGCATATCAGATTAGAGAATCTGAAGCTCAGATGGGATTAAATGATCTCCCTAATATAAAAAAGTAAATGGTAGAGCAACCACCAGATCTCCGAACCCAGTCCTGGTATTGCTAAAAAGACTGCTGCAGGTGATCACCCTTCTTTGCTTCTTATGTTGTGTCTTACTTTGTCCATTTACATACAAGCTATAACATAGAGTCAAAAATACTTAAGGATTCACTGAAAACTTCAAAGAATGTTTCTGCCAAATACAGTTTATGTTTTTTTCTGGAAAAGTAATTTCTGTCAGAAGGAATCATCTATGCTAACTGATATTACTTTCTTTGATGAGAGTGACGGAATTCTGTCTGGTACAGTTTTCAAAGTGCCTCTCATGACTTTGACTTCACATTTTCTGTTGTATTTATGACATCTTGTTAAAGAATAATTAGAAATCCGTATTTGACTTGAATTCAGAGCAGAAGAACCTCAACAAGAACAACTAGATATGAAACTCAGAGGTGATTTTTAAGTCAGCATATGGTAGTGGATCTACTTTTAGTGTGTGGAAAACTTAATTGACAGACCTGTTAAAATTCAGATTCCTAGCCTTCAACTATAGTAATTCTGGTTGGCTTTCTGTGATGGGCTGTTGCATCTAAATTTTTACCTTTTAGAGATGCGCTACCTAACTTACTCTTCTGTATAAGCCAAAAGCAAGTAAGCAAAAAGCAAGTCATCAGATTAGACAGAGAATTATTTAAGCTGAGTAGCTAGCAATCAATCTTGCAGAAACAGTGCAATTGCCTTTTGAAATGCAGACAGTTGAAAGATCTGGAATTCTACCCTGATCTAGTTTCTATCTGGGACTAGATCAGAATTTCCTGTCACTACTCTGCTTTACTTTAGCATTTAATCATGGTTTGTAACTCTTATTTGTTGCTTTAATTGATTTCTATACCTGTGGATTGTAAAATTCCTGAGAGTGAGGTATTTGTTACTGTTCTCCTTTCAGCGCTTAGGATGGGAGCTTTAATTCCATATGTGGAAAGAATGAATGAGGTGTGACTGTGAAATGGTACCACCAAAGGGATTTTTGATAAAAAGTTCAATCAAGAAGTTTTCCAAATCAAATTTGCCCTCATTTTGCATTTTTTTCTATCAGAAATACTCATTTAATAATCCCTATTATGCAAGGAACTCTTGTCACTTGTCAGCCAAGAGAAGCTAACATGCTATGAAAAAAAGACTTTGTTTTAAAAAGGGCAAAATTTGAAGTGATTGTGAACATATCAAAGTGACTCTGAAGACATTGTATTCATTTTATTCAGTCATTCATTAAAAAATAGTTTTTGAGCACTTATATAAGTAGTTTTGAGCACTTATATTAATTTACAGGTATAGGTAGAATAGCTAAATTAATAGGTAGAAATAATGGTCCTTCGTTTTTGAAGCTTACAGTGTTTGGAGGAGGAAAGACAGCCAAATGAGTAGGTAAAACAAGGGAGGGACTTTCTGCAACATTGAGATATCTGAAGTATCACAGAACAGAGCCTCCAAATTTATGGCATAGATAAGACAGATATGGAATCTGTGGTCTACTTCACACAGATGATAACACATATGTATGCCACGTCTAAGAGAACTAATAGTAATGAGAACATTTTTGTGTTCTTGGTTTTCCATTACATTGAAAGATGCTTAAAGTCTGCCATGCTTTGCTAAGTCACTTTAGTCATGTCTGACTCTTTGCAACCCCATCAGTCTCCTCTGTCCATGTGGTTTCTTCTGCACTGGTACCCATGCCAGAATGGACTGTTTGAAAACATCCAGAAAGTTGTGCAAGTGAGAATAAATAAAGAGAAATTATGTCGATTCTCAAATTATTCAATGATCTTGTAGTTCTCAGTAACCTTTATTGAATTTACTGTCTTATTAATCCTTTGTACTTCCAGCAGAAGGTAAAAAGAGTCAGTTTGGTTTTTTGTTTTCTTTTGCTTTTGTTTGTTTTATTGGAGTCCCACTCTATCCAGAGTATTCCAGTGAACTTTGTAAAGAATGTTGGTATTGTTTAGTTACTAGGTCATGTCTGACTGTTTTGTGACCTCATGGACTGTAGCCTGCAAGTCTCTGCCCAAGGGATTTCCCAGGCAAGAATACAGAAGCGGGTTGCCATTTCCCCCTCCAGGGGATCTTCCCAATCCAGGGATCAAACTCGCGTCTCCTGTAGCTCCTGCACTGCAGGCAGATTCTTTACTGCTGAGCCTTATGCTCTTGTATTTTTCACAAGGGTGGCTAAGTGGTAAAGAATCCTGCCAATGCAGGAGATGCAAGTTCATTCCCTGAGTCGGGAAGATCACCTGGAGAAGGTTACTGAGAACATACAAGATCATTGAATAATTTGAGAATGACATAATTTTTCTCTTTATTTATTCTCACTTGTACAACTTTCTGGATGTTTTCAAACAGTCCATTCTGGCACAGGTACCAGTGCCCCTTTGTATGGAGCTTAATAAGACACTGGAAGCCACTGCACACTATTTTGGGAAGAAGTCTATCTTTTGCAATTTTGAATTTTTCTGAAATTTAAATTTCTAATCAGTTCTTTTTCTTTGTTCTACTGAGAAATGCGTAGGTTCTAAGAGTTATTCAGACATCTCATGTGCAAAGCAAGTTCTGAAGTTGAGGGATAAAATGTGTTTGAAGAGGGTTTCAATAAGGTGACCCTCCAACTCTGCCCACTACCTAAACTTTAATCTACTGAGATGATTAGAGTGTCTGGGCTTCTTCAGCTGCCCCAGTTTGAGGCTTTTCCCCTATCTCCTGGTTTTCTTTTAATTTCATTGAGCCTGACTCTGCAACCAGACCCTAAGCCTCTTTGAGGCTTCTTTAGCTTCATCCTGTTTCCTCAAGATGGGAAAGTATTTCAGAAAGTGCTTTTCACTCTGGGACCTAGGATTATGCTTTGATTATGTGATTATTCATAATGTTTAGAGCTTGCAGTTAGTGAATTAAAGTCACCCAATTAAAGAATGTCAGAGAGAAGTAATAAAAAAAGCACAGTGACAGTGAAAATGTCAATATTGATTTGTACTTGAGTTTTTCAGCATACTATAGTAGAGAGATCATAAACTTGAGGAACTGATGGGATGAACTGTGAACCTGGCTTGTCTACTCACCTTATAGGTATACTTAAATCCCTAGTGCCTCAGTTTCTTCAACAATGAAAGGAAGGAAAATGATTCTATCTGTTGTTAGAATGGAATAAAATAATTCATGTAAATCACTCAGCAGAATGTCTGGCTCTTGCTAATATCTAATGTATTAACTTTTCTCTGATTCTTGCTTTGCCTTTCTTCTTTCCACACACAGATAGACTCTAGTAAAGAACGATGACATGTTATTAGTTAACCACTTAATCTGTGTAGTTGAGGTTTAAAATTTGCTTGCTTCCCTTCTATCCCCTTTCTTGTCTCATTTTAATTTCCCATTTATGTTACAAGCTTAAAGTCTTGAGCTAAGGTTTTATCACTCTCTCTCTCTCTCCATATGCTAAATCTAAAAGGCAAAGTGAAGCAAAATCTTGGATCTAACCCCCATTTAGAAAACAAAATTCTCAGAGGCTCAAAAAAAGCTGTAAGCTATTCAAAGTAGGATGCCAATAAGTTGACAACAGCACAGCAAATAATATACCAGATGCCTCGTATGAAAGGTCCACTTCTAGCCCACACATAGCCAGGGTTATGGTGAAAATGAATCAGTGAGATATGAAGTATTCTACTGAAAGTGAATACTGTGCTGTTTTATGAATTTTTATTATGCAATAAACTAATTTTTCTAGTTGTGGGAAAACATCCTAATGAAAATAATATATTATTTTGAAATTAAATATTTCTTAAAATTAAATAACATTTTCAACATTTGATTTGCATTTCTGCTATGTACAGGATATTTCACAGAGGATTAAAAAAAGTCCAGATACCAAACATGATTTCAAGGTGATTACAGTATAGTAACAGAATAACTATTAAATAATTATAAGCCAGAATAGATCATTTTAAAGCTTCTAATAACATACTATGAGAATTTAGAGAAGAACATGATTACTCCCTCTCACGTAAACAAGAAAGTGGAATTTTTAAGTTCTTAATTTATTGTTTAAGCAGAACTGAATTTGCATTTCTGCAGTTGTAAGTGAAGGCAGAATGTGTCCGTTTTCTAACTTTGCTGAGATTTCTTTTACTAGAGTCAGGGCGGTCTTTAATTTCAAAGGCTAAGCTCTGAAATTTTCTTGGTTAGCATGAAGAGTGGCATGGGGAAGTCAGATCTAAGATATACAAACTGTACACTATAAATAGGGAAAGGCTGTATTAGAATTGCTAGCAAGTAGGATTGTTAATGATCACATTGGAAGCCATAATGTGACTATCATGATTTCTATTGATATCTAAATAGAGTCTGCATAATTTCACTTTAATAAGCATAAATTCACTCATACTTATTCTACATTAATTGACCATTTATCATTTAAAAGAAGAGTCTACCCATAGCCCAAATGGAGATAATTTTGTTCATTATCTGAATAATTTATATGCCTCTCAATGAAATTTTAAAAAACCAAATTTATATACTAATAAATAAAAGAACGATAGGATGGGCAGAATTGGTTTTACCAATGCATACAAATTCCCTAATGTCTAAAATATAACTCCTGTAGGAAATCATAACTCATGCTGATATCTCTTCAATGAAAGAATTCAATGGCAGTCAGTACACCAGTAATACACAGTTATAAAAAATGACTGACAAAACTTATAATACAATCTTTGAAATCATTCATTGCCAACAATTTCGTAACATATCACCATTTGTTAGTATAACTATACCTTCACATAGCAAAGAGGGTGTCTGCTATGATACATGGACATTATCAGATGATCAATACTGAAATCAGATTGATTATATTTGCTGTAAAAAATAAAGAACTATACAGCCAGCAAAACAAGACAGGGAGCTGACTGTGGCTCAGATCGTGAACTCCTTATTGCAAATTCAGACTTAAATTGAAGAAAGTAGGGAAAACCACTAGACCATTCAGGTATGACCCAAATCAAATCCTTTACACAGTGGAAATGAAAAATAGATTTAAGGGACTATTATAATAGGGTGCCTCATGAACTATGGATGGAGGTTTGTGACATTGTACAAGAGACAGGGAGCAAGTCCATCCCCCAAAAAAAGAAATGCAAAAAAGCAATGCAAATGCAAAAGCAAATGCAAAAAAAAAAAAAAAAAAAAAAAGAAAGGCTGTCTGAGGAGGCCTTACAAATAGCTGTGAAAAGAAGTGAAAAGCAAAGGGGAAAGGGAAAGATATATCCATTTGGATGCAGAGTTCCAAAGAATAGCAAGGAGAGGTAAGAAAGCCTTCCTCAGTGATCAGTGCAAAGAAATAGAGGAAAACAATAGAATGGGAAAGACTAGAGATCTCTTCAAGAAAATTAGAGACACCAAGGGAACATTTCATGCAAAGATGGGCTCAATAAAGGACAGAAATGGTATGGACCTAACAAAGCAGAAGATACTAAGAAGAGGTGGCAAGAATACACAGAACTATACAAAAAAGATCTTCATGACCCAGATAACCACGATGATGTGATCACTCACCTAGAGCCAGACATCATGGAATATGAAGTCAAGTGGGCTTCAGGAAGCATCACTGAACAAAGCTAGTGGAGGTGATGGAATTCAGTTGAGCTATTTCAAATCCTAAAAGAGGATGCTGTGAATATTGAGCATAGTGCTGCACTCAATATGCCAACAAATTTGGAAAACTGAGCAGTGGCCACAGGACTGAAAAAGATCAGTTTTCATTCCAGTCCCAAAGAAAGGCAATGCCAAAGAATGCTCAACTACTGCACAAATACTTATCTCACACACTAGCAAAATAATGCTCAAAATTCTCCAAGCCAGGCTTCAACAGTATATGAACTGTGAACTTCTAGATGTTCAAACTGGTTTTAGAATAGGCAAAAAAACCCAGAGATCAAATTGCTAACATCTGTTGGGTCATTGAAAAACCAAGAGATTTCCAGAAAAACTTCTATTTCTGCTTTATTGACTATGCCAAAGCCTTTGACTGTGTGGATCACAACAAACTGTGGAAAACTCCGAAGGACAGGGGAATACCAGACCACCTGACCTGCCTCTTGAGAAATCTTTATGCAGGTCAGAAAACAACAGTTAGAACTGGACATGGAACAACAGACTGGTTCCAAATAGGGAAAGGAGTACGTCAAGGCTGTATATTGTCACCCTGCAGAGTACATCATGAGAAACACTAGGCTGGAGGAAGCACAAGCTGGAATCAAGATTGCGGGAGAAATAGCAATAACCTCAGATATGCAGATGATACCACCCTTATGGCAGAAAGTGAAGAAGAACTAAAGAGCCTCTTGAAAGTGAAAGGAGAGTGAAAAAGTTGGCTTAAAGCTCAACATTCAGAAAAACAAGATCATGGCGTCTGGTCCCATCACTTCATGGGAAATAGATGGGAAAACAAGAAACAGTGGCTGACTTTATTTTTTGGGGCTCCAAAATCAATGTAGATGGTGACTGCAGCGATGAAATTAAAAAACGCTTGCTCCTTGGGAGAAACATTATGACCAACCTAGATAGCATGTTAAAAAGCAGAGACATTACTTTGCCAACAAAGGTCCATCTAGTCAAAGCTAAGGTTTTTCCGGTAGTCATGTATGGATGTGAAAGTTGGACTATAAACAAAGCTGACCACTGAAGAATCGATGCTTTTGAACTGTGATGTTGGAGAAGACTCTTGAGAGTCCCTTGGACTGCAGGGAGATCCAACTGGTCCATCCTAAAGGAAATCAGTCCTGAATATTCATTGGAAGGACTGATGTTGAAGCTGAATCTCCAATACTTTGGCTACCTGATGCAAAGAACTGACTTATTTGAAAAGACCCTGATGCTGGGAAAGATTGAACACGGGAGTAGTAGGGGATGATAGAGGATGAGATGGCTGGATGGCATCACAGACTCAATGGATATGAGTTTGAGTAAACTCTGGGAGTTAGTGACAGACAGGGAAGCCTGGCGTTCTACAGTCCATGGAGTTACAGAGAGTTGGGCACGACTGAGTGACTGAACTGAACTGAACTTTACATATACATACCTTTAAAGAAGGACTCTCTTAAAGTTGCTTTTATTGAAAAATTGTTCATTTCCTAAAGGAAACATGTTATTTTATAAATGTTCCATAATTTGCACTGAAATCAACTATATATTTTTAGTAGTAATTTTTCAGTAGGAAGATGATTCTATCCAGGAAAGATACACTTAAAGATACATATTACATGTCACTTTCCCCAGGTTAATCCGCCTAAAGGGAAACAGGTGATGTATTTCTTCGCACACGGCAACTTTTGTGGTGAACTACAGAAAGCAAAGTGAAAGTTTCCTTCTGAAATCTGCAAGGCTACAAGTTTGGTATCTTATGACAAGCTAATAGTTAGGCAAATAAGAAATACTTTCGAAAGTTTGTCATATGATTAGAGAAGTGTCATCAAATTAACCTCAAATTTCACATGTAGCTAATGATACTGTTATAGACATTGCTGGTTGCTGATCAAAATCCATGTTTTAATCATCTTTCTAGTCACACTGGTAGTGTTTGCCAAACTTGCTTGTGAATAGGCATGCCATGTGACTGAGTGCCACCAAATGGAATGGGAGCAAAAGTAAAACATGCCACCTACTCACTTGAAAATGAAATTAAACTTCTCATGTTTGTGCTTCCCTGTTTATGACCCTTTTCAACAGCCTGGAATTGAGACTCCATTTTGCATGGGAGGTCAGCTCTACTGTTTACCCATCCAGTGCTTTAATGTGAACAAGAAACAAATTTCTAATATGCTTCAGTCAGTTCAGTTCAGTTCAGTTGCTCAGTCGTGTCCAACTCTTTGTGACCCCATGAATCACAGCATGCCAGGCCTCCCTGTCCATCACCATCTCCTGGAGTTCACTCAAACTCAGGTCCATCGAGTCAGTGATGCCATCCAGCCACCTCATCCTCTGTCGTCCCCTTCTCCTCCTGCCCCCAATTCTTCTCAGCATCAGAGTCTTTTCCAATGAGTCAACTCTTCGCATGAGGTGGCCAAAGTACTGGAGTTTCAGCTTTAGCATCATTCCTTCCAAAGAAATCCCAGGGTTGATCTCCTTCAGAATGGACTGGCTGGATCTCCTTGCAGTCCAAGGGACTCTCAAGAGTCTTCTCCAACACCACAGTCCAAAAGCATCAATTCTTCAGTGCTCAGCTTTCTTCACAGTCCAACTCTCACGTCTATACATGACCACTGGAAAAACCATAGCCCTGACTAGACGGACCTTTGTTGGCAAAGTAATGTCTCTGCTTTTCAATATGCTTCACTCATACTATATTTTGGAGTATATTTGTTGCAGCCATTAGACTATCTTAACTATTATAAATATGTATTACAGTAATTAGAATGTTTTTCTGGTTCAGTACTGAAGCTAGGGGAGTTGCACAGTTTAAATCCACATGTATTAAAAGGAGCAACAACAGCAGCAACAAACACATCTAACCAATGATGGTTACATGAAAACATGGAAGGGTATTCCTCTTACTTTTCTTTTTATTTTTCATGATAGGGAAAGTCAGTCATTAGCATTGTGATTTTATTTTTCCAATTAAGGCCCTAAGCCATGCATCTTGTCATTTGACTTGGTTGGTTATTAGAACATAAAATATTAAAATGGTGTATTAAAATATAGATAATCTGTTACAATTTAGATGAATAAAAGAATGATTGCGAGGGCATATTTAGGGCCAGTACATTAAGGACCAGCATAAACCCATGTAACATAAAATAGCGGCAAAGAAATAAGATGAATACACAATGACAAGAAGATTGAAATTAAACCAAGCAAGTATTTCTTATGAGGCAAATTAGAAAGGCACAGACAGTGCCTCTGAGATGTGTGTGTGTGTGTATGTACACGTGGATATGTGCATGCTTGCACCTACCTCTCCGTATTGATTAAGCATTCATGCTGTATGAAGAATTAGAAATATAAAGGGAGCAGAAGAAAAAGATCAGGACTCCAGGTGATCAAAATATAAGGCTATTCAAGACATCTGGTAAAGAGCTTGTATATTCCCATTCCTTCAAATATTTAGAGATTACGTGAAGACATGGAAGTTTTTTTTTCTTTTATTTTTTTGAAACAACATCTAATAGAAGCATAAAAGAGTAAAAACATATAAAAGATCTTACTTACTTATGAAAATCTACAAAGTGGCTGGAAATATGGGGAGAAAGAGGACATTGCAAGAAGATAAATGAAAACATGAAAAGACAAAAAGAAGGAAACAAAAATGACATCATTAAAATATTTGAAGTCTTTTTTAAATTAAAAATTATTGAAATATAGTTGTTTTACAACCATATTTCAGGCATTAGTTTCAAGGGTACACCAAGTTAATTATATATATATATATATATTCCTTTTTTTACATTCTTTTCCCATAACAGGTTATTACAAGATATTGAATGTAGTTCCCCTTGGTATGCAGTGGGTCCTTGTTGATTTTCATCTATTTTATATGTAGTAGTGTGTATCTTTTAATCCCAAACTCCTAATTTGTCCCACCCTCCCTTTTAGTAACCATAAGTTTGTTTTTTATGTCTATGAGTCTTATTTCTATTTTGTAAATAAGTTCATTTGTATTATCCTTTTTAGATTCCACATATAAGCATATCATGATATTGGTCTTTCTCTGTCTGGATCATTTCACTTAGTATGATAATCATTAGGTCCATCCATGTTGCAACAAATGGCATTATTTCATTCTTTTTTTGTGGCTGAGTAATATCCCATTGTAATATTTGAAGTCTTAAAAAATCTAGGCTTAGCTCCTACATCTTCTATTTGTTGGCCATATAACCTTTGATTTCACCATTCTTAATTTTAGTAGTCCTGTCTGTGAAAAAGAAACCAGAATTCTTGATGTATTTATCTTGTAGGATTGTAATGAAGGTGAAATAGGATAATGGGTGTGAAAGATCTTTACAAGCTATAACATAGTCTTACATACATAGGTTTTGGAGTATATTATTTGGTTAACATGTAATGTCTTGAGTTTTTTTGGAAGGAGTGTAGTGATATTTTTCTAACAGAAACCTCCAAGGTAGCACAAAGGCAAGATTCATAGGGAAGATGGCTTAAGAAAGTCTCATTCTGAATTTTTTTTAAGTGAGGGGGGTGTAAACTATAATGAGTACTTGACTTTGTGGACAGCTTTATATATTAGAAAGTAGAGAAATCAGTGAAGTAAATGAGGTTTAATTTTTGGACAAAGAGCAAGAATGATTGTGATTTGAAAGCACTGAGGAAAGAAATAAAATGGACAGAAAGTGTCCAACTTATCTGAGAATAAAGATTTGTACTACATTTATAAATGCTAAACATTTGGAGAAGGGGATAGTGGGAGAAAATGTAAAGAAATGATTGCATTGTCTCAGATTCTTAAAGGAACACTGGCTCAAGTCAGATGAGACTCTTAAAATTATTGAAACTAATGAAATAAAATATTTGATGAAGAAATGGGAAGCATGGTAACTGGGCAAGGAACCGTAATTGAACTCATATTTTTAATAAAGACCCAGAGAAAAGATGAAAAGAGGCTCAGTTAACCACACAGCATCATGAAAGAACACCAAACAGAGCTCAGAATGAGCTACAATTTGAGAAAAGTGCTAAATACAAGAAGCAGGAAATTTTATTTGTAGTTAAGGAAAGTTGGACAGGATTCTAACTCTAGGTATGGATGTCATGATGTTAACACATGAAGCAAGAAGTTATAACATCATGGTTTTATTTGAATTCCATCTTCTCCTATAAGTAGGAAGTGCTTGAAACATAGAATCCCTTTTCTCCATACAGCATATTTAGAACCAGTAGAAAAGTTACCTCAAAAGAGGCACCATGAAAGGTGGAACATGGTATAAATTTTCAGTAACTGAAAATCTGATGGTCTAACCTAGAAGGTAGTGAAACTTCCATCTCTAGAAGTACCGAAGTAAAGGTCACATCGTTAATATCATTATTGAGTGGAACTTAAGTTGAAGTAGTTTGTTATGTTCACTCGCTGAGTCATGTCTGAGTCTTTGTGGCCCCATAGACTATAGCCCTCCAAGCTCCTCTGTCCGAGCAGTTTCCCAGGCAAGAATACTGGAGGAAGTTGTCATTTCCTTCTCCAGGGGATCTTCCCAACCTGTGTCTCCTGCTTGGCAGACAGATTCTTTACCACTGAGCCATCTGGGAAGCCCTCAAAATACAGGAGACCTGATTAAATTTGAATTTTAGATAAACAATGAATAATTTTTTAGTATAAGTATATATAAGATGTTTTATCTAGAAAGCCTTCTTCTAGACATTTTTTTCCCCAATGACTCTCTGGGTCAATTTTTCCCACTCTCTTATTATACAAGGAATAGGGAATAAAGAAATTACCAGCACAACACAGCCCAACAGTACTTACAGACTTGACTCCAGGGGTTTTCTCAAAATTGTTAAGTTAGAATCCATAGAATCACAAAATTGAAAGGAACTCCTATGTGAAATCCGGAAAATTCCTTAATTTTAAGAGGAAAATGAATGATTTGGCTTCTCCAAGACAGAACATAATGATGTGGAAAGTTGTTTGCCACAGTTATTGGTTGCTAAGAAAGTTTATGGATTCTCCTTTATTGTAGGTGATTCAAAACCATTTAAAATTCATCTTTCTTATGCTTGTGGGAATGGAAGATAAACTTCTCCAGGTACCTTTTTGCTCTGGAAGCCTATTTTTAAGCCTTACCAGAATTCCCCTGAGGTGTAATTCCTTCACAGTTTTATAGGACTAAGTTTTTCAGCTCATCGATCGCTGAAGTTCCAGAAACTTCACTACAGATAGTTGTGGGGATAATTTAAGCAAGTCCCATTTCCCCCCAATTTCCTTTTCCACAGCTTTACAAAATAACCCAAGCGTGGGGCATTTTGTAAATGTGACAGCCTAGTTTTCAGCCTCTCCTGGGGTTAGAAGCTCTTGTGGCTAACCTTTGAAGAACTAACTCAAAGTAGGAATCCCTTAAATAGATTGTTGTTGTTCAGTCACTGAGTTGTGTCCAACAATTTGCATCCCCATGGACTGTAGCCCACCAGGCTCTTCTGTCCATGGAATTTCCCAGGCAAGAATACTGGAGTGAGTTGCCATTCCCTTCTCCATTCAATAGATTGCAAACTGTAATTCATTTTTTTGTTGCTTGAATAACTTATATAAAATGATAGTAATGTTGCTGGGCATGAGGGTGGGGTGAATATTTGACTTATAATTAAAGCCATGTGCCTCGAAAAAGGACATTTTAAAATATCCTGCAAAATTTTCTATTATGCATGATTTTTTCAATGTCAGCACTTCCATAAAACCATTTTACTCATTCCATGAAAGAAGCCATAGAAATTAGCTACAATTAGCAAGTTTTTGTCATTGAAGGACACCTTCCAAGGTGTTTCATGCGCATTCAACCTAATTCCCTTGTCTACTCCTGCATATCTTCTTTAAACTAATTGACTTATCCGTGTAACATGTAGCCAAAATCACTTAATATAACCCTACCAATCATTTGAGCTTCCCTGGTGGCTCAGTAGTAAAGAATCCGCCTGCAGTGTAGGAGAAGCAGATTTGATCCCTGGGTCAAGAAGATCCTCTGGAGAAGAAAATCTCAACCCACTCCAGTATTCTTGACTGGGAAATTCTATGAACCGAGGAAACTGGCAAGCTATATATAGTTCATGGGGGTCACAAAAGAGTGGGACACGACTTTAGTGATTAAACAGCAACAACAATCATTTGAGCTCCTGGGATTCTCCTCTTCATCTAAGCACTGGCTCTTAGACTGACAAATCTGCCTGGTTTGTTCTAACCAAATGAATGGAAACCATCTCAGACTGAACTCTTTTTTTTTAAATTTAAATGTATTTATTTTAATTGGAGGCTAATTACTTTATGATATTGTATTGGTTCTGCCACACATCAACATGAATCTGCCATGGGCGTACATGTGTTCCCCATCCTGAATCCTCCTCCCACCTCCCTCCCTGTACCATCCCTCTGAGTCATCCCAGTGCACCAGCCCCAAGCATCCTGTATCGAACCTGGACTGGAGATTCATTTCATATATGATATTATACATGTTTCAGTGCCATTTCCCCAAATCGTCTCACCCTTTCCCTCTCCCACAGAATCCAAAAGACTGTTCTATACATCTGTGTCTCTCTTGCCATCTCGCATACAGGGTTATCGTTACCATCTTTCTAAATTCCATATGTATGTGTTAGTATACTGTATTGGTGTTTTTCTTTCTGGCTTACTTCACTCTGTATAATCGGCTCCAGTTTCATCCACCTCATTAGAACTGATTCAAATGTATTCTTTTTAATGGCTGAGTAATCCATTGTGTATAGGTACCACAGCTTTCTTATCCATTCATCTGCTGATGGGCATCTAGGTTGCTTCCATGTTCTGGCTATTATAAACAGTGCCGTGATGAACATTGGTGTACATGTGTCTCTTTCAATTCTGGTTTCCTTGGTGTGTATGCCCAGCAGTGGGATTGCTGGGTCATAAGGCAGTTCTATTTCTGGTTTTTTAAGGAATTTCCACACTGTTCTCCATAGTGGCTGTACTAGTTTACATTCCCACCAACAGTGTAAGAGGGTTCCCTTTTCTCCACACCCTCTCCAGCATTTATTGCTTATAGACTTTTGGATCGCAGCCATTCTGACTGGTGTGAAGTGGTACCTCATTGTGGTTTTGATTTGCATTTCTCTGATAATGAGTGATGTTGAGCATCTTTTCATGTGTTTGTTAGCCATCTGTATGTCTTCTTTGGAGAAATGTCTATTTAGTTCTTGGGCCCATTTTTTGATTGGGTCATTTATTTTTCTGGATGAGCTACAGGAGTTGTTTGTATATTTTTGAGAGTAGTAGTTTGTCAGTTGCTTCATTTGCTATTATTTTCTCCCATTCAGAAGGCTGTCTTTCCACCTTGCTTATAGTTTCCTTTGTTGTGCAGAAGCTTTTAATTAGGTCCCATTTGTTTATTTTTCTGTTATTTCCAGTATGCTGGGAGGTGGGTCATAGAGGATCCTGCTGTGATTTATGTCGGAGAGTGTTTTGCCTATGTTCAGCTCTCAACTCTAATACAGAGGTAACTCCTATGCTGGTTGTTTTCTATCGAGAGGTCCTCTTAGAGTAGGAAAGAACTACTACTAGTTCAGAAAAGGGCCGTCTCTAGTAACATCATGTATGGAACTCACAGTGCTTAGAATAAATATATCTGCTCTAAGCTCTAAAGACCTGTGCATACAAGGGATATATTCAGAGCTTCCTGAGGCAAATTTTGTATGAGTTCTTTGATCTTCCTGGCAAAGGCCCCAATACTTTTATGTTAAGAAAACAAATAGGGAACTCAGAGGCAACGAAAGTACTAAGTACTTAATTTAGGGCCTGGGTTGTTCCTCAGCCTTCTCAACTGACTATGTCAGATGGGATGGTGAAGGTTAGAAAATTCACTAAACTTCCAAAGTGACTCTAACTTGTTGATATCTGGTAGAGCAATGGATGTTAGAGTATTTAAAATCTGATTTGGGTGACGGCAGTGCCAAATGCTTCATTTGGGTTATGTGATATATTAAAACATGGGGCTTCTCAGGTGGTACTAGTGGTAAAGAACCTGCCTGCCAATGCAGGAGATGTAAGAGACGTGGGTTTGATCCCTGGATGGGAAGATCCCCTGGAGGAGGAAATGGCAACCCTCTCCAGTATTCTTGCCTGGAGAATCCCATGGACAGAGGAGCCTCGCGGGCTACAGTGCATGGGGCTGTGAAGAGTCAGACATGCCTGAAGTGACTTATCATACATGCATACCATGCATGCATGCAATATACTAAAGATTACAATGTCTAATAAATAATATTCTCTTTGGCTTCTTAGAATCTGGGATATGAACAATAGGTCTTGGAAATGTCTTGCAAAATCACCTGGTTCAAAAAATATAGAAGCAACTTCAATGACATTCCTCTGGGTCAGTATAGTTCAAGACCCTTACTAGATTCTTGTTTAAATATCTGAAGGTCACAGTCTTAGGCAATCTGATTGGGGAAAACTGGAAGATTCTAAGCAAAGTATTTGCCCTCCTAAAGGATCCCTGATCTATCAAGAATACACAGGAGTTCTGACTCTCATGTTGAAACCTACTTCTGGAAGTTAATCAGGCATGTTTTATTGGATCTTTGTGATAGCTGAAATATTGTGGGAATTTGAGGTGCTCTGTGTATGCATTTGAACAGTGTTGTTGCATTTCATTGGTGTGTTCTAAAGTCAAAGTTGAAAACAGCTGTTAGTTGTCATATCATCTTTGCTTGCAGTGTCTAAAGACTTGGGTGATACCAATAACCATTCCTGGGTACAAGCTGGAATTCAGACAGGAGGGTCAGCAGATAGAGAGGTCCCTTGTTCTTTCAGAGTCCTATGGAAAGGAATGCTTGGGTACGAGTGCAGCTGTAATGCTCTGTGGGTTTGGATTCCAGGAGAGGGACTCTTAACAGCTGTTGTTGTCTTTCAATAGGGAAAATGTGAGAACAGCTTTGCATGGGAAGAAATGGACAATTTGGGCTTAGGTGCTGGGCATTTAATTGAGTGTTAGAAAGCCAGATGCCCAGCCCTTTGGGATCTAGGAAGCTCCTGGTCCCCTTGCGAGTTTTAATTTGGAAGAAGGAGAGCTACTTGGTCCTAGCTACCTAACTGCAAAGCAGTCTAGAGGAACTTCCCAGTGTCATTCACTAGATTATCCTATCTACCACGAAGTAAAAGAGACAAATGTATATCTGCAGGTTAGTCAAGACTCACCTACAGATCTACTTAAAATCCACCACTCTTGTTCAAAATAGTATCATTTTGTTAGAATTATAAAATATTATATGTATTTCCTGATACTGTTTCCACTTGAAAAGGTGCTCAGTCACACAGTTTGTCAGACTCTTAGTGACTCCATGGACTGTCGCTTGCTAAACTCCTCTGTGGGATTTTCCCAGTAAGAGTACTGCAGTGGATTACCATACCTACTCCAGGGGATCCTCCCTATGCACGGATCAGACCGACATCTCCTATGTCTCCTGCGTTGCAGGCAGATTCTTTACTGCTGAGCCACCAGGGAAGCATTTTTACTCAAAAAACTCAGTAATTAATTGATACATAGTATAGAGTTTCACACAACTGAGAGACTAACACTTTTCACTTTTTTCCCCCCCTCCCATTGGACTGAGGGTGAGATGAAGTATCCTTCTGAAGCAAACTGAACTGTTTTTGTACAATGGAATTCCACTCTCACTGAGGACATTCAGGGAAAAAAAAGAACAGAAAAATGAGAATAACCTAGGGTGTGATGCTTAATAAGCAACAAGAATGACAGTGGAAATTGAAAGTCGCTCAGTCATGTCTGACTCTTTGCAACCCCATGGACTATACAGTCCATGGAATTCCCCAAGCCAGAATACTGGAGTGAGTAGCCTTTCCCTTCTCCATGGGATCTCCCAAACCCAGGGATTGAACCCAGGTCTCCCACACAAAAATAGGGTGTTTTAATAAACAGAGTGGGGGCATAATAGATGGTTCCACATGGTAGATGGAACCATGATAGATGGTCAGGCATGTGCCCAGAGCTCATCTGGTAGACTTTGTCTCAGCAGACCCTATTGAGACTGATAATGCATCGCTTTCTTTAGAGATTTGTTAGGAATAGTAAGAGTCTGAGCTTATTAGAAATTCCAGGAGGATATAGGGAACTAGAACAGACATGGGCTGAAAATAATTAGAATGTATTGGGAAGTGGGATACCAAAGGCAGAGAATATAGTTTGGGGTGACCCTGTTTGTCTTTGTCTGAAATGGCACAGTCTTGATCTGGGATCAAGTAGTGACAGTGAAAGAGGAGCAAAAATAAGACAAGCATAAAGTGAAGTTGCTCAGTCGTGTCCGACTCTTTGTGACCTCATGGACTGTAGCCTACCAGGCTCCTCAGTCCATGGGATTTTCCAGGCATGAATACTGGAGTGGGTTGCCATTTCCTTCTCCAGGGGATCTTCCTAACCCAAGAATCAAACCCAGGTCTCCCACATTGTAGGCAGACACTTTACCATCTTAGCTACAGAGCTCTAAGATCAAGCATAATACAAGCATAGCAATAATAAAATAATATGTGTAATATGAATTTTGAACATGAAGTCACCAAACTGCTGATCAAAATATTATTCAAAACACTACAAATGTTAGATATATACCTAGAAGACTCAGGAATCTGGCTCTTCAAGAGCTATTTAGCTGCCCCCTCCACATGAAATAAATCCACACATTTAGGGTACAAACTATGAGTCATCTATAGAGCTTAGCCTTAGGCCAGAACTTAATAAATATTTGCAGAGTAAGTTAATAGAATTGGAAAGAGCACACCTAAGACAGATAAATTGTTTACTCTGTTTCTGCCTCAAATGTTCCAATGTTTCCTGATTTTAAGTAGACAATGTATAAAGGTATGCTTAGATGACAGACATAAAAGTTAAAGACATTACATCTTTTCACCAAAAGTATATCTGATTTTAAGATATAGTATTGGTCCAAACCAATATATATTATTGCTACCTCTTTTAAAACAAACCTAAAAAATAGTTTTTAGACGCAAAATATATGATAACCTTTGTCTATTTTAGTTACTAAGAGACAGTTCCACAGAGGGTCTCACTTTCCTCATGTTTCTTTAAAATTCCAAGAAGTGTCACTTTTACACTTGCTAAACCTGAACTTCTACTAGTAGGATGCCCTTTAATTGGATGTATAAAAGCAATTCCCCTAGAGTATAGTTACAACCAGTTTACAGAAACCAGTTCAGGGTTTACAGAGAGAGAGGAAAACAACAACAACAACAACACTGAAAAACGGCAAGTCTCCCTTTGCTCAGCTTAATATTTAGAGGAAAAAGTGAGGAGGTTAAGCTTCAGTGGTTCATCTGAATGACAGTTGTTTCCCCCCTTGGATTCGATGAAACACATTGTTTTATTTCTTTTTATGTAGTTTTCCCCAGTGTTTCAGGATCACGACATTATTAAAGCTGTGAACAGTAATATATGCCCACTGGCAATAGTTCATTCTAGAGTTTTCAGAGTAATGGTAAACAGTGTTAGATCAATGAAATTGACAGATAATTCAAAAGGGTCTTCTTATTCAATAAACAATTTCAACATTCCCAGAGAATACAGTTTTTAAACCTGTTTTTCTGTTGTGAGATTTTGCTTTTTGTAATGATTGTTTTTAACAGTAGTTACATAACAGGTAGGAGAGGCACAGTATTGATCTGTTTTTTGATTTAGTTGTCTTGTTTACTTATTTTGGACCTTTCTGTATTTTGGTCTTATCTGGTAGAAATGCAAGTAGACATTTGAATAGTTAAAGGAGAGGCAATCAGAGGAAGAGAGGTAAATGGCTTTGATAATCCATACACTAGCTAATCATCCACCTAATTTTTGAGAGTTGATTGGATTCACAGGGCGTGAAATAGAGTCCTGTAAAGTTTTTCTAACTAAGCTTCGACTTATTTTTGCTTCCCAGTAAAAAACTTTGTGAATTTCAGAAATTGAATACTAAGTTAGAACACATCAGAGATGACTTAGGACCCAAAGCAGAAAATAGAAATTTGGGGAAACTAGCTGAGTCAGCGCAGTGCTTATTAGAAATGGTAGCCTCCACACTGAAGTCTCTCTGCAGTCCTGAGGATAAATAATTTTGTTCCATGGATCATTCATGGGCTGATGTAGGTCAACACTTCTCTCTGCTTTGCACTTGCAAGTGTGCTAAGTCATTTCAGTCAAGTCCGACTCTTTGCTACCTGATGGATTGTAGCCCACCAGGCTTCTCTGTCCCTGGGAATCTCCAAGCAAGAATACTGGAGTGGGTTGCCATTTCCTCCTCCAGGGGATCTTCCAGACCCGGGGATCGAACCCAAATTTCTTACGTCTCTCTTGAGTTGGTTGTGGTTCTTACTACTAACACCACCTGGGAATAGGCAAAATCATGTTCTCATGAATGTATTATTTTTTTTGAGGGCAGGGGGGAGAAGCATCATTTCAGTAAATTAGAACAATATGAATTTATTATTAGAGTTGGAACATACTGGATCAATTTGGAATTTAGATCATATTGGAACAATATGAATTTATTAATAGATTACTGACATTATTTTTTGTGACTTTGTTAGTAAGTTTTATTAATTAACATGACAAGAATCAATCAATTCTGGTGATTCTTAGGATCCTAAAAAGTATCATTTAGGTCAAAGCATGCTGGTTAGAAATTCTGTTTTGAAATTCTGACTCCTTATTTTAGATTTTTGACTCTTAAAAACAGCCATTTCACTTGATATGGATTGTTTTAGCTAAGAAATGACTCTTTGGTATTTAAAAATTGCATTAAAAAATAGAGCAATCTTTTCAAGGACACGTTAATCTCATCAAAACTCTCAAAAGGCAACTTTTGCCTTTTGTTATCCTGTTATTTATAATGTTTTTATTGGATGACATAGAAATAAAATTCAGAGAAGGCAATGGCACCCCACTCCAGTACTCTTGCCTGAAAAATCCCATGGACGGAGGAGCCTGGTAGGCTGCAGTTCACGGGGTCGTGAAGAGTTGGATACAACGGAGCGACTTCCCTTTCACTTTTCACTTTCATGCATTGGAGAAGGAAATGGCAACCCACTCCAGTATTCTTGCCTGGAGAATCCCAGGGACGGGGGAACCTGGTGGGCTGCCGTCTATGGGGTCGCACAGAATTGGACACGACTGAAGCGACTTAGCAGCAGCAGCAGAAATAAAATTGGTTTTTCATTTCAGTTTTTATTATGTACTCTCCAGCCTTGCTTGGTTTCATTTATATTGATTTAAATATAACTAGACTGAATGTAAGTGACCAAGAATATGGAACATGTTAAACTAAGGAATTGGGGGCTTCTTTCTTATCGGATACTTTGTTCTACGATGTTGTTCTATAACTTTTCCTTTACTTTTCTTTCCTGGGCTTTTGTTTGTGCTGTTTTCACAATTTAGGCATATTCTCTCTAAGTCCAAGTGCCCAGCTCAATTTGTTGAAAGCCTTGTCTCTTAAGTCCTAAGCTACAAGTGAGATAGCTGTAGAATAGAGTTGATATCATATTTAAACAATATTGTGTGGTACACATAAAGATGTGTTAAGAGGGTAGATCTCGTGTTAAATATTCTTAGCACAGTAGTTTTTAAAAAGCAGGAGGGATAAAGTTTAAAAAAAAAAGGAATTGGGGATCACAGGTCACACATGTCAGGACTAAAAAGCCATTCAAGAGTCTTGGAGAGAGAAAGATACACTTTGAGTGATGGAATTACCTGGGTGGTCAGGAACTGGCTAGGTTGAAGCCACTAAAACTAGTGTAAACTAAAATCCTGGGAAAGAAAATAAAGAAAATACCAAGTACATAGAGCCAATGCAGGGTGTGAAAGAAATTTCAGAATTTATTTCTGGCTTCCCTGCAGTTTAATGAAGTCCTGCTGATCAGGCACTGAGTTCTACTTATATTGAGGTCTGGCTCAGCCAGACACTGCCCTCTAGGATTTTCATCTCAGATGGTTTCTCTTCAATGAAGTCTCTTTGGTATTCCCCAAGCTACAATTAATATATCCCCTCAATACTCCACCAATATTCTCATTGTATTTTTACTTTCTAATTTAGTTTAATAAATACTGAGTGGCGACAATGTTTCAGACATTCTGCTAGGAAATACCTTGTCAGTTTTTATTGGTCTCCCACTTCCTCCTAAGGCTTCCCAGATGACTCAGTGGTAAAGAATTCGTCTGCCATGCGGGAGACGTTTGATCCCTGGGTTGGGAAGATCCACTGGAGGAGGAAATGGCAACCCACTCCAGTATTCTTGCCTGGAGAATCAATCCCATGGACAGAGGAGCCTTATGGGCCAGGGTCCATGTGATCACAAAGAGTTGGACATGACTGAGTACGCATGCATGTTGTTCCCTCCTAACATCAAAAAGGAGAATTTGCGCTTATTAGAAAATGGAAGAAGATTTCTGACTGGTCTCTTTGTCATGATTGTTAGTATCATCATCTTTTCCAAGCCCACAGCAAACACTTGAAATCCAGAAATGTTATCTGTTTTCATATATTTTTCGAGGATTCAAGTTTATAAGGTATGCTATCTTGCAACAATACCCTCTTAGATATTGCCACCTTGGGGACCAACTATGGTCTATAAAACCAAAGGTACCTCGTCACTCAGTCATGTCTGACTCTTTGCAACCCCATGAACTGCAGCATACCAGGCCACCCTGTCCATCTCCAACTCCTGGAGATTACTCAAACTTATGTCCATTGAGTCGGTGATGCCATCCAACCATCTCATCCTCTGTCCTCCCCTTCTCCTCCTGCCTTCAATCTTCCCCAGCATCACAGTCTTTTCCAAGAAGTCAGTTCTTCGCATCAGGTGGCAAAAGGATTGGAGTTTCAGCTTCAGCATCAGTCCTTCCAATGAATATTCAGGACTGATTTCCTTTAGGATGGACCGGTTGGATCTCCTTGCAGTCCAAGGGACTCTCAAGAGTCTTCTCCAACACCACAGTTCAAAAGCATCAATTCTTTGGCACTCAGCTTTCTTTAGAGTCCAACTCTCATATCCATACATGACTACTGGAAAAACCATAGCTTTGACTAGACGGGCTTTTGTTTGCAATGTCTCTGCTTTTTAATATGCTATCTAGGTTGGTCATAACTTTTCCTCCAAGGAGCAAGCGTCTTTTAATTTCATGGCTACAGACAGCTTTTTCTACAAGCAGGTATCCTTACCTTAATGTTTTCCACCCTAGGGTATCTCATATAGTCTCCTTAGTGATTTTAGGCTTTTTATAAAGGACAGGCTTCTTGGGTTGCTTCTGCTTTCTACTCAGTTGTAAACCCTGAGGGGAAGAATTATGGAGCCAGATTATCTCAGTAAAATGGGGGAAGGGAAAAGAGAAAATATAGCTGAAGTTCTCAAAAATTTACTTGCCAGACAGATATTGAACAAATGATTATTATAGATGAAAAAAATAATTGTAGTTATAGCTACCCGATTAATTTGGAGGATTTATTTCCCCCAAACAAACACACTAATATTTAGTTACATTTATGTCTAGCATATTCAAAAGCAGAGACATTACTTGGCCAACAAAGATCTGTCTAATCAAGGCTATGGTTTTTCCAGTAGTCATGAATGGATGTGAGAGTTGGACTGTGAAGAAGGCTGAGCACTGAAGAATTGATGCTTTTGAACTGTGGTGTTGAAGAAGACTCTTGAGAGTCCCTTGGACTGCAAGGAGATCCAACCAATCCATTCTGAAAGAGATCAGCCCTGGGATTTCTTTGGAGGGAATGATGCTAAAGCTGAAACACCAGCACTTTGGCTACCTCATGCGAAGAGTTGACTCATTGGAAAAGACTCTGATGCTGGGAGGGATTGGGGGCAGGAGGAGAAGGGGACGACAGAGGATGAGATGGCTGGATGGCATCACTGACTCGATAGACGTGAGTCTGAGTGAACTCTGGGAGATGGTGATGGACAGGGAGGCCTGGCATGCTGCGATTCATGGGGTCGCAAAGAGTCGGACACGACTGAGCGACTGAACTGAACTGAACTGATGTCTGTCACCAACCCACTCTAGTATTCGTGCCTGGGAAGTCCCATGGACAGTGTCACAAAGAGTGGTACACAGCTGAAGAGACTTAGCATGCATGGCTTGGCATGTCTATCACAGAGTCACTTATTAGAAAAAAAGTCATAGATATCAGTGCTCAGTAATGAGAGTATTGAAATAAAGTGTTCAAATAAAGTTACATCTGTAAAAGGATGTACTGCATGGGTACATGGACATTAAAATGATGGTGATATTGACATTAGAAGATGTATATTTAGATGCAAAATACAGTTAACAAAGAATATGATTGACAAGATACGTACCCATGTTATACCAGTGATTATGACTAAGTAGTCCATTTAGCGGGAATTCATCAGTTTTTAGCTTTATTCTTTTTGTTCTCTTGCATTTTAAAATTTTTCTCCAAGGAATGTGTATTTTCTCTTAACCATGAAAATAAAACTAATGAACAATTTTGAATTTCAAAAGGATCTAACTGTTTCCATCTAGTATGTGTTTATTGTGGGTGGTCACTTTGGTAGGCACTTTACATACATTATTTCTATTTTTCTCCCCAGTGTTAAGAATTGGTATAAAAGGGAATTTTTTCCTATTTATTTTCTTTATTTGTTTCTAGAAGAGGAAGTGTTAATCAGATTGGTAGATGGGAAAGCCTGTTTCCTTCTCGGTAGGGTTGCTGTGTAGTAACAGGCTCTTTTCTCACAGGCCACCCCTCTTCTGCTCCATCCATGTGGTTAAGTGAAGAACCCTCCACACAAGGCTTAAGGCTTTCTTTTTTCCTTTCTCTATGATTATTATCTTAACATACTTGCTGTTGCTGTAACTTGGGTAGAATGTGGTGATGAAGGGACAGCAAATGGACTTTAAGTATGGAGTAAGAAGAAATCTGATTTTTAAAAATTTAACTGTGGAGGAATTTCCACACAAATCCCAGAAAGGGGATAGATTTCTCAAGAAAGCAGCATTCTGTTAGTTCTACACCTTTGGTAGTATTTTCCATCTCAGTGATGGGTATAACTTTCCTTAACAGTGTATCATCCACTCATTTGATGGGCATGTAAGTGATACTCTACTAATTGGAGAATCAAAAAGCTGCACAAGCAATGAGACATAAAGTGATAAAATATGTGCCTTAACTGATGATTTTTGCTACTGAAATATATTTTTAAAAATCAGAGTAATAGATTCTGAAAATTTATTGCAATATTTTAAATTTCTTTTATGTTTACAATTTTATGCCAAATTCTTTTCATGTACCTAAATAAGCATATTATATTGGGCTTCTCTGGTGGCTCAGATGGTAACTGCCTGCAATGCAGGAGACTTGGGTTCGATCCCTGGGTCAGGAAGAGCCCCTGGAGAAGGAAATGCATATGGATAAGATACCTATTGAGTCATGAGAATTACAGCCTGTCATGGCCTGACTGATCCTTATATATCTAATGTAGATCTTGGAGTTGAAAATTTCACTCCAGTTGGTTTTTAGTATATAGAAATAGATCATTCACTTGATTCTCATAGCTCGTTTTATTTGTATAAGTCTATTTAGTCTTTACTGTTGTTGTTCAGTTGCTAAGCTGAGTCTGACTCTTTGCAACTCCATAAACTGCAGCACAGCAGCTCCTCTGTCCTCCACTATCTCCTGGAGTTTCCTCAGATTCATGTCCATTGAGTCGGTGATGCTAATCATCCTTACTGCTGCTGCTGCTGCTAAGTCGCTTCAGTCGTGTCCAACTCTGTGCGACCACATAGACGGCAGCCCACTATGCTCCCCGTCCCTGGGATTCCCCAGGCAAGAACACTGGAATGGGTTGCCATTTCCTCCAGTGCATGAAAATGAAAAGTGAAAGTGAAGTTGCTCATTAGTGTCCAACTCTTAGTGACCCCATGGACTGCAGCCTGCCCGGCTCCTCCGTCCACGGGATTCTCCAGGCAAGAGTACTGGAGTGGGGTGCCACTGCCTTCTCCTACCTAAGCCTAAATTTATATGGCTTTTGTTGTTCACAACAACAACAGTGATGCCATCCAACTATCTCATTCTCTATCACCCCCGTCTCCTCTTGATTTCAATCTTTCCCAGCATCAGGGTTTTTTTTTTTTTCCAGTGAGTCAGCTCATCGCATCAGGTGGCCAAAGTATTGGAATTCAGCTTCAGCATCAGTCCTTCCACATTTCATTTTCTTGGCCTCCAAAATTAACATAGACAGTGACTGCAGCCACAAAATTAAAAGACGCTTTCTCCCTGGAAGAATAGCTATGACAAAACTAAACAGTGTATTAAAAAGCAGAGACATCATTTGTCAAAGGTCTGTATAGTCAAAGCTGTGGCTTTTCCAGTAGTCATGGATGGGTGTGAGAGTAAGCCTAAATTTATATGGTACTTTATACTTTGCAGTGTAGTATGTTTTTTAATCCACAGTTCGATTTTTGTCTACCAAGTATCAGTTTTGCTAATACTAGTACCATCTTTGTACTTTACCACTCCTGTATTCCATGAGGTTCTGAGGGGACTGCTATTCTCCAAGTAATTTGATAGTGTAGGAGGCTTGTAAAGGTACCGGATATCTGGCTGTGATTACAATGAGGACATTTTTAACATTGAACGAAATACTATATACAAACACTGGGAAATAGAAGAAAAATTATGATATTGTCTCAGTCATGTCCTCTGCCAAAGAGAGGATTCCAACCATTAGCAGAAAAGATAAAAGAATGAGGAAACTAAGGAGAGAAGCAAAGCTAACAAATTCTGAGACCTGGCATTTCTGTCTTATCACTCTATGTCTGATATAGGTAGTATTTCTAACCTTCCTAGTTAAGTAAATTGGTAATTTATTTTTTAGCTTGTTTCATATTATTTGCACAGAAAATGTGAGTGACCTCATTGAAGTGAAGTCGCTCAGTCGTGTCCAACTCTTGGCGACCCCATGGACTGTAGCCTACCAGGCTCCTCCATTCATGGGATTTTCCAGGCAAGGGTACTGGAGTGGGTTGCCATTTCCTTTTCCAGGAATCTTCCCAACCCAGGAACTGAACCTGGGTCTCCCGCATTTTAGGCAAAAGCTTTACCATCTGAGCCACCAAACTTATGCCCAGTATATGTGGCTTTTCATTAGTAAGACCCTGCTTCAAAGAAAGGTAAATAGAATGACCTACTTTGTAGGTGCAGTCATTCTGCTTCCTTTGTCAACTCGGGGTTTATTCAGTAGGCTCATTTACAAAGTGGAAAAATAGAATGAGTATGGAGATGCTGGTGTACTCAATAAAATGGACTTCCCCCTTACCAAGACTGACCTGGCTACATCCACTGAGAGTGCCTAATTTTCCCAAATTGTTGACAAACATCACCTAATATGAAATGATATTTCTAGGAGATCAGCCAACTACCTAGTTATGGGTCAACTACTTTGAATTTCTTTCATTTAAAAATGCCAACAGTCTACAACCTCAAAAATACATATTTTGAATTTGGTTTTGTTTTCCTACCTGTAATGTTTCTGTCAGATCCATTATTCATCGATTTCCTGAATGTTTTAATATTGTCAAAATATTCCACACAAATCATCTTTCATATTCTGTTTCGCTTCACAGTGGACCAAGGAGTGTAGTGGACCAATACCTTGGGTTCCCTAGACTTTTGCTGAATCCCACTTGAGGTACCAGGTTAGAACTTATAACTGTTTTAGTAGTGCAAAAAGAACTAAGTTGAACACAGAACTGGTGATGGACAGGGAAGCCTGGCATGCTGTAGTCCGTGTGGTCGCAAAGAGTCAGAAACGACCGAGTGACTGAACTGAACTGAACACAGAATATGTAGGAAAGGATTGAAGGGAAGACTTGAAAACCAAGCCTTGAGGTGTTCAGAAACTAGAGCAGTTCTCTTTTTGTCTACAGTAGGTGATGCTGACTGAATCTCCAAGGCACTGTCATCAGAATCTCAGCTCTAATTTTGGTTCCTCTGTGTGTGTGTTTTTCCAGACACTAACATTTCTGGAGGGGAGAATCTGGTTGGCTTAGTTTGGGTCTGTGCTTACTCCTGTGATAAATGTGGGAAGAAAGAAGTATATTAAATATTAGGCATCCAAGGACTGGACTGTAGTAGCTATTACTTTTGCTTCCTCAGGACGTTTCCTTTGTGTCTCCCTCTTTTCCCTGCTGCCCACCATTTAATAATAGAAAGTCTGTTCTCCTAGCTATATGGTTGAACATATGATCTGAGCTATTGATAAGCAAATCTAGCTGTTACTGTGGTGACTGTTTCTAATTTCAAAATGATAATAGTCATCTTTTCTCTATCATATTAAAATTCACCATAAGCTATAAAATGTCCTTTGCAAGGATAATTTACAGTAAAAATATTTTCATATGGTTTATAAGTTTATTTTTCTAAGTGTAATAAATGAAGACATTGACTTCACATAATAAAAATGATATGGAGTTGTGGTAATGCACTATTATAATTTTATTAATTTTATAGAGAAGATGAGTATGGATTGCCTCCAAATTACTTAATAATGTATGAACAAAGATTTTGCAGTTGTTCAACTAGGTAATAAATGGGAGCAAAAGAGTGTAAGCATGCTAACCTGAAGACAAAGAAAAAAATGCAAAACAGGGTTGTATTTATGTTTCAGATATAGGTAATCACAGATCTGATGTTTTAATTCTTAGGGAACCATCCAAATTCTGCCAGAGATTGTATGCCTGAATAATTCTGTACTTTTTCCTTAGGGTAATTTATCATATTGGTTCTGAAATTTTTGGTTTTATGTTCTTTGTCCCCCTGTCACACGGTGAGGCAGAGACTGTGTCAACATGGTGAGGCAGAGACTGTGTCATTCATTTCTATATCTCATAATCTACTCTTTAGTTCAGAACGTGACAACACAGAACATAATGGTCACAGACATAGCACATAAGTGCTATGTGGCTTTAGTGAAAGCTGTTTGATTATTGGATTTACCAAGGTTGAGCCATGTAACCAGGAGTAAATTGTTGACCCTAATCATGCTTATTATATTTTTATATGTGATCTGGGAATAACATTGCCTCTTTGGGTAATGTAAGAATTAGATGTGATAATGTAAATAAATTTATAATCACAGTTTTGACATAAATTTTAGATGAAATATAGCTAGTAGCATTGGTTATCCAATAAATACTTTTGGCTTCTTAAATGAATGGTTATGTAAATGATATTTTAAAATGTCTACTAATTCTATATGCTTCATCTCACACATTAACATCACACATTTTTAAATTTGAGTGTAACAGTGGCAAGCTGTTTAAGTATGTCATTCATAATTGCAACTGATATATAGTGCTTATTTTTCTTGTTCTGCTAGTCAACAAATATTTTGGTAGGATAGTCATGAAAAATAATGAAACTTAATATCTGCACTCATTTACCTGTAACTATGGCATTCCAATCCCAAAGAAAGGCAATGCCAAAGAATGCTCAAACTACCGCACAATTGCACTCATCTCACATGCTAGTAAAGTAATGCTCAAAATTCTCCAAGCCAGTCTTCAACAATACGTGAACTGTGAACTTCCAGATGTTTAAGCTGGTTTTAGAAAAGGCAGAGGAACCAGAGATCAAATTGCCAACATCTGGCGGATCATCAAAAAAGCAGGAAAGTTCCAGAAAAACATCTATTTCTGCTTTATTGACTATGCCAAAGCCTTTGACTGTGTGGATCACAATAAACTGTGGAAAATTCTGAAAGAGATGGAATTCCAGACCATCTGACCTGCCTCTTGAAAAACCTGTATGCAGCTCAGGAAGCAACAGTTAGAACTGGACATGGAACAACAGACTGGTTCCAAATAAGAAAAGGAGTACGTCAAGGCTGTATATTGTCACCCTGCTTATTTAACTTCTATGCAGAGTATATCATGAGTAACGCTGGGCTGGATGAAGCACAAGCTGGAATCAAGATTGCCCGGAGAGATATCAATAACCTTAGATATGCAGATGACACCACCCTTATGGCAGAAAGTGAAGAGGAATTAAAGCTTCTTGATGAAAGTGAAAGATGACAGTGAAAAAGTTGGCTTAAAGTTCAACATTCAGAAAACGAAGATCATGGCATCTGGTCCCATCACTTCATGGGAAATAGATGGGGAAACAGTGGAAACAGTGTCAGACTTTATTATTTTTGGGCTCCAAAATCACTGCAGATGGTGATTGCAACCATGAAATTAAAAGACGCTTACTCCTTGGAAGAAAAATTATGACCAACCTAGGTAGCATATTAAAAAGCAGAGACATTACTTGGCCAACAAAGGTCCGTCTAGTCAAGGCTATGGTTTTTCCTGTGGTCATGTATGGATGTGAGAGTTGGACTGTGAAGAAAGCTGAGTGCTGAAGAATTGATGCTTTTGAACTGCGGTGTTGGAGAAGACTCTTGAGAGTCCCTTGGACTGCAAGGAGATCCAACCAGTGCATTCTGAAGGAGATCAGCCCTGGGATTTCTTTGGAGGGAATGATGCTGAAGCTGAAACTCCAGTACTTTGAACACCTCATGCGAAGAGTTGACTCATTGGAAAAGACTCTGATGCTGGCAGGGACTGGGGGGACGACAGAGGATTGAGATGGCTGGATGGCATCACTGACTCGATGGACGTGAGTCTGAGTGAGCTCCAGGAGTTGGTGATGGACAGGGAGGCCTGGTGTGCTGCGATTCATGGGGTTGCAAAGAGTCGGACATGACTGAGCGACTGAACTGAACTGAACTGATGGTGTTACTAGGAGAAAATACTGATAGCATAGAGAATTCAGACAACTTGCTTTGTCAAATGCATGTTATTGTCATAGTTACTTTATATTGAGAGAAAAATTAATGAAAAGAGCAGATTTTGTAAATCCCTTTAGAAGAAATACAAACAGTAAGGATAGTGATAGGAAAGGTTTTAGCCATGTTCATGGATACTCCCGAGAAAGAATCTGGACTTTTTCAATCTATTACAGAATTTGATTTTTAGACCATGTCTCTCACACCTGCTCTCCCCTCACCTCATAGCCACTTTAACCACAGGGAAGGTCCCTTGTCTTTGTTATGGGAAGGAATCATTTCACTCTGAATCAGTGAAGATAGTATTAAAGTTAGTAACTGGTCTTAATAGTAATAGGTCACCCTTTTTGAATACTTATCTGTGTCAGGTACTATGTAAGCACTTTTCAGGTGTTGTTTATTCATTATTAGTTCTGTGCCTACTAAGTCTTGGACATTTAAGAACTAGGAATATAACATAAAAAAGGAAAAATGATGGAAATTCATGTCCTCACAGAGCTTATATTTTGTTGAGAATATATTGAAAAATAGATGCTGTGTTATTTAATCCTTTTCAGCTATATTCATTTGGTTCCAGTATTATCTTCATCTATCATTGAAGAAATGGAGGTTTAAAAGAAATGCTGTGGCTCAGATGGTAAAGAATCTTCCTGCAATGCAGGAGATACAAGTTTGATCCCTGGGTTAGGAAGACCTCCCGGAGAAGAGAATAGCTACCCATTTCAATATTCTACCCTAGAGATTTCCATGAACAGAGGAGCCTGGTGGGCCTGTAGCTGTACTATGGGGTCCCAAAGAGTAGGAATGATAGCAAGACTAACACTTTGGTGACTTGCTATACAGTTCAGTTCAGTTTGGTCCAGTCACTCAGTTGTGTCCGACTCTTTGCGACCCCATGGACTGCAGCACACCAGGCCTCCCTGTCCATTGCCAACTCCTGGAGTTTACTCAAAGTCATGTCCATTGAGTCCGTGATACCATCCAACCATCTCATCCTCTGTCCTCCCCTTTTCTTCCTGTCTTCAATCTTTCCCAGCATGAGGGTCTTTTCAAATGAGTCAGCTCTTAGCATCAGGTGGCCAAAGTAATGGGGTCTCAGCTTCAACAGAAATCCTTCCGATGAATATTCAGGACTGATCTCCTTCAGAATGGACTGGTTGGATCTCCTTGCAGTCCAAGGGACTCTCAAGAGTCTTCTCCAAGACCACAGTTCAAAAGCATCAATTCTTTGGCACTCAGCTTTCTTTAGAGTCCAACTCTCACATCCATACATGACTACTGGAAAAACCAAAGCTGTGACTAGATGGACCTTTGTTGGCAAAGTAATGTCTCTGCTTTTTAGTATGCTGTGTGGTTGGTCATAACATTTCTTCCAATGAGCAAACATCTTTTAATTTCCTGGCTGCAGTCACCATCTGCAGTACTTTTGGAGCCCCCCAAAATAACGTCTATCACTGTTTCCCCATCTATTTGCCATGAAGTGATGGGACTAAATTCCATGATCTCAGTTTTTACTCTCCTATTTCACTTTCATCAAGAGGCTCTTTAGTTCTTCTTCACTTTCTGCTACATGGATGGTGTCATCTGTGTATCTGAGGTTAGTGATATTTCTCCCGGCGATCTTGATTCCAGCTTGTGCTTCATCCAGCCTAGTGTTTCTTATTATGTACTCTGCATATCTTTTAGGCAATGGCTATTTTAGGACTGAACCCAGGAACTAAAGCCCTGCAGTGTCTTGCTCTACCATGATATTCTGTTTTTCCTAGTCTACTGCTTCTTCCTTTACAACCCTGTTCATTTCTCAAGAAAACTGAAGTTTTTCCCTGCCAGCATCTGTTATCCACATATTCTTCTTCGTTCTAATGATACAGATTAACTTTCTGTGTTCCATTCTGGAGCCAATTCCTCCGTTTGTACCCAGGATCCCTCTGCTCTTGTCTAGTTAAGGACCTTGTTCTAGCAAATTTCCCCTTTCTTTCCTGCATTAGTATTTTCCTCTCTCACTCTCTCTCTCTACTGGATCATTCCTAATTATAAGACATAAATTCTTTTATTTTCTGTTATTTAAAACACATGTGCATGCATGCACATGGACACACATTCTCTTTACCTCAGTTTACCCTTCAGTTACTGACTTATTTATCTGTTCTTTGTTAAAAGCAGAATTTCTCATGAGTAATCCATACTGGTTGTATTCAATTGCACTTCTTCCACATTTTCTTAAAATCATCACATTCAAGCTATTACTCTTATTTCACACTGAAGTTTCCTTGTGTTAAGTCCAAAGGCTTCTGAATTCCTAAATCCAGTTGTCATTGTCAGTTCCCATTAGCTTATTATTGACAATTGGCACAAATAATAAGTCTCTTCTCCTTGAAATTCCTTCTATACTTAGTTTCCAGTTGAATACACTCTTCTCTTTTGTTATTTAGTGGTAGCTTTTTCTCAGTCTCTTTTATCAGTTTTTCTTCATCTGGTCATCCTTCTAATGATAAAATGAGCCTGGGCTCAGTTCTTAATAATTTTACTTCTTTTGCTACACTCATTTGATGATCTCATCTAGTCTTGATTTTTAAATACAAGTATATAATCTGTGATAAACTATACTATTGCACTCACTCACTCATTTTTTGTGTCCCTGCAACAAGGTTTCACATTCTTTTCTCTTGTAGCACTGTTTTATCTTCAGGGCACAGGAGAATTCCTAATGGAAAGTAAATATATCTTTGGATAAATTTTCTCCAGTTAAAATAAACATTCTACTGTCTTTCCTTTATTATTATTATTATTATTATTTACTTTAAAATATTGTATTGGTTTTGCCGCATATCAACATGAGTCTGTGACAGGTATACACATGTTCCCAATCCCAAACTCCCTCACACCTCCGCCACCACACCATCCCTCCGGGTCATCCCAGTGCACCAGCCCCAAGCATCCTTCACCCTGCATCGAACCTAGACTGGTGATTCGTTTCTTATATGATATTATACATGTTTCAATGCCATTCTCCTAAATCATCTCACCCTCTCCCTCTCCCACAGAGTCCAAAAAACTGTTCTATACATCTGTGTCTCTTTTGCTGTCTTGCATACAGCGTTATCATTACCATCTTTCTAAATTCCATACATATGCGTTAGTATACTGTATTGGTGTTTTTCTTTCCAGCTTACTTCACTCTGTATAATCGGCTCCAGTTTCATCCACCTCATTAGAACTGATTTGAATGTATTCTTTTTAATGGCTGAGTAATACTCCATTGTGTATATGTACCACAGCTTTCTTATCCATTCATCTGCTGATGGGCATCTAGGTTGCTTCCGTGTCCTGGCTATTATAAACAGTGCTGCGATGAACATTGGGGTACCGTGTCTCTTTCAATTCTGGTTTCCTCGATATGTATGCCCAGCAGTGGGATTGCTGGGTCATAAGGCAGTTCTGTTTCCAGTTTTTTAAGGAATCTCCGCACTGTTCTCCATAGTGGCTGTACTAGTTTGCATTCCCACCAACAGTGTAAGAGGTTCCCTTTTCTCCACACCCTCTCCAGCATTTAGTGCTTATAGACTTTTGGATCGCAGCCATTCTGAGTGGCGTGAAATGGTACCTCATTGTGGTTTTGATTTGCATTTCTCTGATAATGAGTGATGTTGAGCATCTTTTCATGTGTTTGTTAGCCATCCATATGTCTTCTTTGGAGAAATGTCTATTTAGTTATTTGGCCCATTTTTTGATTGAGTCGTTTATTTTTCTGGAATTGAGCTGCAGGAGTTGCTTTTCTAAAATTGCCAATAATTGCATCTTGTCTTTTGCCAACAACTTGGAAATAATGATAGCCATTGTCCTGTTTAGTGCTTGGATTTCCCATCAACTTCAGCCTTCTTTTAATACCTCAGAAAACAGGGATCTCACTACCTCCCAAGGTTCTTGTTTCCTCAAAAGATAGCCTTAATGTTTATAATTCTCTTCCTTGTGTTGAGCCAAAATCTATCTCTAAAGTTCTGTTCTAATTTGTCTTACTTTTTCCCCATTGAACCCCATCTACTGTTTTTGCAGACCTCATAAATAATGGAAGGTTTTGGCTCTCTATGTATCTTGCTGCTGTAACAGATTTTACTTTGTATGTGGAGAAAATGACATTATTTAGGAGCTTCGTATCATACATCAATACATAATGCAGGGCGCTGTTCATTGCAATATGACCCAATTAGACCAAAGCATTTAAATAACATATTTATCACTGAACAGTAAGAGATTATGCTAATAAAAGTAGTGCACAGTCATGTGCAATCTGTTTGAGGGAAATGTAGGATTCTGAAAAGTGGACATTATGATTTCCGTGATGAAAGATTTAAAGTCATCCTAAAGTACAGTGACTTTTTGCAATTGCATTAGAGCACCAAACTGAATAGAGATGATCCCTTTAACAATACATGACTATAGTGCTAAAATTTGGCTCCAGAGGGCCCAATATTCTGGTTTGCAAAATACAGTCTTATAAGGTAGGCTTTGCATAACATACTGGAAGTCCTCTTTGTACTTTCCTATAAAGAATATAGCTTGTCTTTTCTTAGTCAGTTTTCTTTAATAGTAATAAAGAATGACTAGAAAACCCTGTATATTTGCTGTGTATTTTTAAGTATCAAGCAGTATCACGTATAATATCTAGAGTAGGGCTAATTTTGTAATTGAGGTAACAAATCAGAATATTAAAAGTTGCAGAAGTCTAATTTTATTTCAAAGATATAGAAACATCAGTTGCATATTTGACAGTAAGTGGTACCTCTTTATTTATATTTCCAAGTAAAAATAACGTGTCTTATTATATAATGCCTTGTGTTTCTGAGTGAATGAATTGCTATGTGAATTGAATAGTCAAAGTGTAAATTTTACATGTAGTTAAATCTCTGATGCATTTAACTGTTTTTATTTTGGAGTCAAGATCAACCTTAGGAAAAGTAGTCCCTTTCAAGAGAGTTTATTATCAGCTACTGTTTTTACTCACCAGTGATAAGATTTGAGAAGAGGAGAGGCTCAGGTAAAAATGGAGCTTTCAAAATAGATGGAGATGTGAAAGAAGAGTAGGGTATATAACAAAGAAGGAGGAAAGAAAAGTCATCGATAACTCTCTATAGCCATCAGTCCAGCAAACCATAGTTCACATAGAATTTGGAGAAACAGATAATAGTCTACCAATGGAAAAATGGTAAGATAGACATCACCTTCCTCCTAAAGTCAAGTATTCTGTTTTGTGCCAACATAATAAGACTTATCTGGAGAAGGCACTGGCAACCCACTCCAGCACTCTTGCCTGGAAAATCCCATGGACGGAGGAGTTTGGTAGGCTGCAGTCCATGGGGTCGTGAAGAATCGGACACGATCGAGCGACTTCACTTTCACGCATTGGAGAAGGAAATGGCAACCCCCTCCAGTGTTCTTGCCTGGAGAATCCCAGGGATGGGGGAGCCTGGTGGGCTGCTGTCTATGGAGTCGCACAGAGTTGGACACGACTGAAGCAACTTAGCAGCAGTAGCAGCCATAAGACTATCTACAAAAGATTTAGAGTGGAAAATTGGTGATAGGCATCAAAAATTAATAAAACTAAAGCACTGGAGCAGTACTAGTATAGAGTAATGGGGAGTTAGTATAATTTCTCTGCATATGAGGACATGGTCAGGCAAATTTAAAATCCAGGGCAGAATCTTTGAAAGTAGCCATTAATAGAAGAATTGAGTTCTAAAATAATGAGTTATAATTGTATGGTTAGCTAATGCAAGTAAGGAAGGATGCATTTTTAAAGAAAATCATCTGCCAAAATTGGAGGCATCTTTCAAGAAGGGATTATTGGCTATTTGAACTATGGAAAACAATAATAGGTGAAAGCTTTAACTGAAAAACAGCCATGAAAAACATAACCTAACCAAATCTGTAACAGACTTTTTAGAAACTGTTAATGGGCTAGATTCCTGAAAGAGCAATGCTTAAGAGCAAATATCCAGGTCAGTTCAAAGAGAAAAACTGGATGAGGGAATTAGGAGGGTACATGTTTCCAGTTACTATAGGAAATATAGCCTTCTCAGGATCATGAAATTAAGTTTACTCGTTGTCTGACTGAAACATCCATCTCAGTTCATTCGGGTTGCTATAACAAAGTGCCACACGTGGAGTAGCTTGTAAACAATAGTTCTGGAGACAGAAGTTCTGAGATTTATTTCTCACAGTTATAGAGGTCAAAAGTAAGAGATCAGGGTACAAGCATTGTTGGGAAAGAACCTTCTTCTGGATTGCAGACTGCAAGCTTCTTGCTATGTCCTCAAATACTGAAAGTGCTGAGGATCTCTCTGGAACCTCTTTTATAAGATACTAATCCCATTCATGAGTGCTCCACTTTCATGATTTAAGCACCTCCAAAATGCTCCATCTTATAATACTGTTATATTTGGGGGTTAGGATTTCAACATGAAATTTTTGGGGAGGCAAGCATATAGACAATAGCAACATTCCTCTAGATAGGATCTTACGGAGGCAGTCCATAGACTGAATATGGCCCTCAAATGCATTTTGTTTGCACTACGCCTTATTTTTAAAAATTATACCTACTCTTGAAAGTCAGAATATTTCACATTCATAATCTGGATGTTCAGCTTCTCTTGAAAAAAAATGAGACCTAGAAAACCATCTCAAGTCCTAACAATGCAACAGTGAAACAAAGTTTCCATTTGTGGAAACGATTTGATTTCATTACTTTACCATGGTTTCCAGCGTAGCCTATTTTTCCCCAGCACTAAAACTTGGTGTCAGTTCTGAATTTGAATCATGCTTACACCATGGGTTTTCTTTGTAACAGTATAGAAATATTTTTTTGTGCCCACATCTCTATCTAGAATGGAAAATCTAACAGTGTAAAAATCAACATTGTATGTCATATGTTACAAGGAAATGGAGAATACATATATTTGGGGGGCTTCCCTCATGGCTTAGTGGTAAAAGAATCCACCTGCAATGCAGGAAACATGGGTTTGATCCCTGGGTCAGGATGATCCCCGGGAGAAGGAAATGGCAATCCATTCCAGTATTATTGCTTGGGAAAACTCAGGGACAGAGGAGCCTGGTGGGCTTCAGTCCGTGGAGTTGCAAGAGTCGACCAAATCACCACATTTATTTTTGTTGAAATGTAAAAATGTTCTGCCTAATTCGTATGAAAATCTTTAGACTCTTTGCCATGTTTCCATTATTTTTTTTAGCTTCTGTGGACATTTAAGTCTATGCGTTGTGTAGGGGTCTCAATAGTCCAAAGTTTTAAAAAACAATCTTACTTAAAGTTCACGACACAGAGTCATTAGGTAATTTCGGTGTCCTTGAGTCAGGTACTCTAAATAGTGCACTAAGGAGGCACTGGCAATAAATCATCCTGAACATCTGAAACCTGAACAACCTGCATACGTTGTTGGAAAAAAAAAAAAAAGACCTTCTGTGCAAATGAAAATAAGGTACTGGATTGTGATCACTCCACTTAAGCACATAATATAGCTGACTGCTGTTCTATTCCTTGACATTTCTTTAAGTGAAAAAAAGCATATTATTTTTTGAAATTTTTGCATGTCAACATTTCTGAAATTAGTTTATCTGAACATCAATGTGTACATTTGATGTGGCAATATTGTTTATAGTCTTTAAATAATTGTTATTGAATTTGATGATCATCAAATCAAAGAGGAAATTTTAAAAATGCTCATTGCCTTAATATATACACTTAAAGATCCTAAATAGTAAGAAAAAAATGCTGAAGAATTCTGACATAGCAGCCGCTGGAAAAAGGAAACATTTTTTGGAAAGGTAATCTTTCAGACTACTTCAAATCAATTATGTAGATGGTTACCTACTCCTGAGTGAGGCTGACCTGAGGTATTATCATTGGCCATATTTTTATCTCCAAACAACTTTGTCTTCCCTAACATACCACAAGTGTTTGAATTACCTTCTTTGTGTAGCCGAATTATATTCAGTCTGAATGTGAAGACATTCAGATAGTCACTCACGTATAACTTGAATAGAGAATCAATTTGTTGCTGACGTCATTAGTCATTTATCTATTTTGTTTCTATGTGTATATGCATATATTAATATATTTTATTTATAAACCCATATATGGGTGTAACTTCAAATATAAATGATATTTTAATTCTCTGATGGCTTCATATTTAGTTCATATAATTGAAAGGTTGATTTTCCATTTAAGAAATCGTATAGAGTGTACACCTCATTCCTGCCTTGGGCTGGATTTCTTGCCTCCTAAGTTCCTATGATTTGGCAGGGGTGGAGACATAATTACTGAGGTACACATAGAGTCTTATTAAGTTAGCGTGAAATTTAGTTGAATTAAGATCATGTTCATGAACTCTGATAGAAATGGTCAGGAGCAGGATGAAAGACCTTATTTTGTGCTTCAAGATTTAAATGTTGTAGTCCTTTAAAAAATATATCAAAGACAATTTGAAGTCCAACTAGACCACCTGAGTCACTGTTGGTAGGAATAAGATTCTGTCCTTGGGTCTACTCTAAGACTATTTAATATAATGGATCACATGCACAAAAAGGGGGAAATGGGACATGTTTTTTAAGCTCATGAAATTATAACCTTTATAGAAAAGGAAACTGAAGCAAGCTGTTATATATGTCTATATGTATATGTTTCCATTTTCCTGAGGTGGCATGAAAACTGTGATGTATACATCCCCACTTCCTTGTCATCTCTGTTAAGGTGCTATAGTTGGACACTTACTGACTTAACTCTATCAGAATTAATTCACTCAGCAAGGATTTATTGAAAACTTCAATATTCAAGATACTCCGTAGGTGCTAGTAATTCAAATATGAGTTGAAAACTACCTATTATTAGTAAGTTTATTATTAAGTGGGAAAATATCAGAGGGCAGGCCTTATTAATAAAGTTTAGAATGTGTAACTATAGAGCTAAAAGCCTTCTTGTTCTCTGTTGGACACTGTATTCCATTGTCACCTATTTCTATGCTAATTAAACCTCTTATAAATTCTTTCCCCTAAGACTGCAACAGTTATTATTATCCTTATTTATATATTAGGAAAATTAAGCAAGGAAAGTTTACAACCTGCCCAAGGTCACATAGTTACTAAAGTTGCAGAGTTGAGACTAGAAATTCCTGAATCCTGCACCCAGGATCATACTATTCATATGGTTATATGGAATCTCAGCAAGGTAGTCTAAAAGAATAGACAGTAGATAAATATATGACAGTCATGATTAGAGATATCAGTAAGGTGCCTTAATAAATGATGGAATTTTTAGGTCTTTTATATTTCACTCTTCTCAACAACTTTGACCTATAGTTAGAATTTCTGATCTCTCCTGGGTGCTCTCGATTTTTAATCCCGAATGCTTCCAAAGGTCTAAGAAGGGCATAACAGAAAGCAATTCATCATGTTGGCCAGCAGAGATCTATATTTCCCTGGAGCAAAGCAATGAACCTTTGAGTTTCAAACTGCTTGGGATATTAAGTCCAAGCATTCTGGTTTCAGACGTAAAACTAAAAGGAACTAATAGTTTCTGGAAAATGCATTCTCAGCCTTAATTCTGTTCATACTTTCTCAGCCAGAAGCAGTGGTATGAAAACGCAAACAGGAACAGTTCATCTCTCTCCCCTCTTTGGGACCAGGAGAACACAGTTGGAATGATTGACCCATTAAGCAATGTAATCTATATGTGGAAGGAAGAGGAGACTGTGTATTTGGTAAAGGCCATTTCTAATGTGCCTCTGGTAGCTGTGCCAGATCTTTAATGGATTACCATGGCCACATGAAAACAGCAGGGAACTATATTGCACTCCAGATGCTACCATTTAGGTGGTCCCCTGCTACTGGTTCTGCTGACAAGCAAGTTGTGCAAATAGAAAGAAGGGCTATTTTTCAGGGAGCTCTGGCTTCTGTGGGCATAGTGTTCTTTTAAAGCTGTTTCTTGTCACTTAAAAAAAAAAAGTGAAAGTCGCTCAGTCATGTCCAACTCTTTGCCACCTTATGGACCATAGTCCTTGGAATTCTCCTGGCCAGAATACTAGAGTGAGTAGCCTTTCCTTTCTCTAGGGGATTGTTCCAACCCAGGGATCGAACCTAGGCCTTTTGCATTGTGGGAGGATTCTTTACCAGCTGAGCCACAGTTCAGTTCAGTTCAGTCGTTCAGTTGTGTCCGACTCTTTGCAACCCCGTGAATCGCAGCACACCAGGCCTCCCTGTCCATCACCAACTCCCGGAGTCCCCCCAAACCTATGTCCATTGAGTCAGTGATGCGATCCAACCATCTCATCCTCTGTCAACCCCTTCTCCTCCTGCCCTCAATCTTCCCCAGCATCAGGGTATTTTCAAATGAGGCAGCTCTTTGCATCAGGTGGCCAAAGTATTGCTTCATCAGTCCTACCAGTGAACACCCAGGACCGATCTCCTTTAGGATGGACTGGTTGGATCTCCTTGCAGTCCAAGGGACTCTCAAGAGTCTTCTCCAACACCGCAGTTCAAAAGTATCAGTTCTTTGGCGCTCAGCTTTCTTTATAGTCCAACTCTCACATCTATGCATGACCACTGGAAAAACCATAGCCTTGACTAGATGGACCTTTGTGGACAACATAATGTCTCTGCTTTTTAATATGCTATCTAGGTTGGTCATGACTTTCCTTCTAAGGAGTAAGCGTCTTTTAATTTCATGGCTGCAGTCACCATCTGCAGTGATTTAGGAGCCCAAAAAGATAAAGTCTGACACTGTTTCTACTGTTTCCCCATCTGTTTGCCATGAAGTGATGGAACCAGATGCCATGATCTTCGTTTTCTGAATGTTGAGCTTTAAACCAACTTTTTTGCTCTCCTCTTTCACTTTCATCAAGAGGCTTTTAGCTCCTCTTCACTTTCTGCCATAAGGGTGGTGTCATCTGCATATCTAAGGTTATTGATATTTCTCCGGGCAATCTTGATTCCAGCTTGTGCTTCATCCAGCCCAGCATTTCTCATAATGTACTTTGCATAGAAGTTAAATAAGCAGGGTGACAATATACAGCCTTGACGTACTCCTTTTCCTATTTGGAACCAGTCTGTTGTTCCATGTCCAGTTCTAACTGTTCCTTCCTGAGCTGCATACAGGTTTCTCAAGAGGCAGGTCAAGTGGTCTGGTATTCCCATGTCTTGAAGAATTTTCCAGAGTTTGTTGTGATCCATGTAGTCAAAGGCTTTGGCATAGTCAAAAATCAGAAATAGATGTTTTTCTGGAACTCTCTGGCTTTTTTGATGATCCAGCAGATTATGGCAATTTGATCTCTGGTTCCTCTGTCTTTTCTAAAACCAGCTTTTTTTTTTTTTTTTTTTTTAGCTGAGCCATAAGGGAAGCTCTAATTAAAATAAAAAAAGAAAAAGGTCTTATTGAGAAAAGGCTAAGGCCCTGCTAAGAGAGTACTTAGTTTGCTATATAAATAACTCACCTGCCTTCCAAGAAGTTTTCCTGTGTTTAATTTGCAAGCAGCTCAAGTGACTGATAAATTAAGGGTCAGAGTGGTTTTAAGGGTCAAAAGAAGGAGAAAGTTTCTGGGAGGCCAAGTTGGAGGATATATTCTACTACAATTTACTGCTTGTACACTCACAGTGTGGTTCCGAGTTCTCTTCTAGGCATCTGGACAGATTAAAAACCTTTCTACATATGGTTTTCTTTGTTTCTCTCTGCTGAATTCTGAATGATTTCTTCATAGTTATCTTCTTGTTCACTGATTTTCTCTTGAATTGTGACTAACTGCCATTAAATCCATATATTGGGTTTTTAATCCTTTATATTTCTAGAAATTCTTTTTGGTTTCTTTTCAAATCTTCTTAGTCATTCTACAGTATATAGTTTCTTGTTCACAGTATATATTTGAAGATTCAGAAAAATTCTTTGAGTGTTATAAATATGTTTACCATGGAGACTATCTCTGATAATTCCCTCATCTGAAGTACTCATGAGTCAGTTTCTTCTATCATTTCTTGTGGTTCTTGCCTGTGATTCCTTATTTCCTTTGTGATTTGTACTTGTTTATGAACTGCTCATTTTCTTTAGACTTTTAATTGTGAAATACCTCTGGGATCTGGGAGAGATGTGTGTTCTTCCAGAAAGGATTTATAATTACTTGTGTGAGTCTAGGCTCTCTAAATTATATTCTCAGTTTGTGGGCTTTCAGACTACCCAAACCATGTGAAATTGGGCTATAAACCTGCAGGAAACCAGTTTGTCGTTCTAAAATATTAATCACCATTTTTAACCAGTACCCTCTAGTTTCCAGAATTAAGAGAGTTTTCTTTTAGTTTTCAGCAATGTGGAATATTTCTGGCCTACCCTTTCCCTGAATATAAAACCTTTTAGAATCTCAGTTGTAAGAAGATAAATATCTGCCTGGGACAGGTTTGCGCTTTGAATATTAGTTTTCATACACAGTTAAACCGTAAAAACTGAAATTCAAATTCACTTTTTGGGGGAAAGATCTTAGAATAAATGCTGTCCAACCTCCTGTGCTTATTTGACTGAGTTCCTTCATCACTAAACCTTTGCTTTGAATTGCATACATTTTCATGTATCCTGCCATATTACTGAAAATATGAATCAATTAAAAACACTCTGTGAAAGAGATTTTGACTCAACATGCAGCTATTTTTATAATTTCCTTTTCTTTTGCTGAGGTAGAATGTTTTTCTTTCCTTCATATAGTTTCAGCTTTGTTATCTCTACTTCTGGAGATGAGAATATATTAATGTTTCATCAGAAAACACATGCAAACTGTTGTATGTTGAGGCATTTGCCTGAATGCAGAGACATGAATGGACTTGTTATCTAATTCCTGGCAAATATTAATAAATGGCTGAGATAATGGCTTTCTTGAGAAAAAGAAAGAGATTGACTGACTTCAAGGGCCCTAACAGCCACCCCCTTCTCTAGATATTTTGTGTGCTGTAACTCTCAACTTAGAACATTAGATAGCAGTATATTTAATTGCTGTATGAAAATTTTCACTGAATTCTAATTGAATAGTACCCCATTTTGGGGGGAACAATACTATAGCAAATGGTTACATTATAAAATAAAATATTGTACTTATAAATTAAATTCAAAATCCCCCTTGAGGCATGCACAGTTCTGCATTACTGGCTTCTACCAACGATTTTTTAACTTTCACGTGCTAGTTTCACTCACTTCACAATCCTTGAGTCTCACTGAACTTTGAATTTCCACCTTAGGCTTCCATGTGTGTTGAGCCTTCTTAGATTTTCCTTGCCTGTCTTCTACTGGAACATTTCTAGTCATTTTCTGGTCTTACCATAAATGTCTTTTGCTCAGACATCTTTCCTACCCACCAATTTAAAATAACTTTTAAGTTATTAATACTTTATATTTTTATAGGATCCATCATATATCAAAATCATATCTGACTGTGGTTGTCTAATGATTTTATTTCCCACTGACCTATGTAAGCTCTTTGAGGCCAGAGAATGTGTCCAATTTTTTACTGGTATTTCAATAAATAATCGAATTTACAAATAACAGCATAGCATAAAATCTCAGTTTCATATGCTCCAAAATGATAGTAATAATTAACTTTCACATTTTCTAATGGAAGTTAAAAGAAAATGTTGGCATAAGAAGTAGATTCTAAAGTAGACATACAAATATTCACTAAATGGCCTGCCATGAACTCCACCACCACTGATTACAGATGTACACGTGTGCTTCAATAAAATTCCAAATGAGTCATATCATAGAGCTAGTTTTTGTTTGTTTTTATGTAGTTGAAACAGTCAATGAGAAAATATAAAGGCCTCTCTGAGAATACTTTGAGTTTATAACAGAAGGATGAGTTAAAACTGGCTACCTGAAGTAAGAGGAGAAAAACCAGGAAACTCAGTAGAGAGAATGAATAGAAGTTTCAAAGAAATGAAAGAAGTCTATTTGTAACTGGAATGCAAGCATTGAACAGATGTTGATGAAGCAGTGATGTGAGATGTTGCTGATTAAATAATCAAGTATCATATTAGCCTTATAGGTCATTGTTATGAACTGAATACTTGTGCCCCATGAAAGCCCTAACCCTCAACTTGACTGTTTTTGGAGACAGTACCTGTGAGGTAAGAAAGGTTAAATCAGGTTATAAGGGTGGGGCCCTCACATAATAAGGCTGGTGTCCTTATAAGAAGGACTTCCCAGATGGCCAGTTGGTAAAGAATCTGCCTCCAAATCCAGGAGACGCAAGAGACACAGATTCAACCCTTGGGTTGGAAAGATTCCCCGGAGTAGGAAATGTCAATCCACTTCAGTATTCTTGCCTGGAAAATTCCATGAACAGAGGAGCCTAGCGGGCTACAATCGATGGGGTCACAAAGAGTAGGACATGACTGAGCAGATGCACTCACATGCATGGCAACAAACTGGTCAAAGAGGAAAAAGAAGAGAGAGAGAAAAAATAAAAGTATATGTATATGAAGAGGAAAAAATAGCAGAGCTTGTTCTCTGTCTTCCATGGAGGGCACAAGGGGGTAGATGTCTGTAAGCCAGGAAGAGGGCCCACACCAGAAAACAAACCCTGCTTGCCCTTGATCTTAGAATTTCCAACCTCCAGAATTGTGAGAAAATAAAATTCTGCTTAAGTCAGGCAGTTTGTGGTATTTTTCATGGCAACCTGAGCAGACTGGGATAGTCACATCCAATGTAAGTCTTTATCTTAAAAACAATAAATACTATTGATACTGTGTTCTGACCTAAAACAAGTTTGGCTTTTCATCATTGTCAGGTTCCTTTGGTAAATATTTGTATTCACAAATAGTTTGAGTAGGTTGTTCACATGGATGGTATTATGATGAAAGAAATTCTTTAACTTAATATTCTCATATATGGACTGAATGGAAATAAGCTATAAGAACAGAAATTCAGGGCAATGTCCTTAGACACTTTGGCACATGTCTTACATTAAAACAAGGGTGATGATATTCTTTTTAAAGGCAACCAGATAGTTTAACTAGATAATAAAATTCTGTATATAGTAGATAGAGTCAGGACAAATAGAACTCTAAAATTAAAGGACTGTTTCCAGTTTATCAGGCTACTGTGTGTGCTAGAATTTCATTCTTCATCAATGCAAAAGTATTATTAGACTTAACATAACGTTTCTAGTGAACCGTGTATCTTGTTGTTGTGGTTCACTTGTTAAGTTGTGTCCAACGTTTTGAGATCCTATGGACTGCAGCCTGTCAGGCTTTCTTGTCCTTCACCATCTCCTGGAGTTTACTCAAACTCATGTCCATTGAGTCAGTTACTCCATCCAACCATCTCACCTTGTATCACTCACTTATCCTCCTGCCCTCCATCTTTCCCAGCATCAGGTTCTTTTCCAATGAGTAAGTTCTTTGCATCAGGTGACCAAAGTATTGGAACTTCAGCTTCAGCATCAGTCCTTCCAATGAGTAAACAGGGTTGGTTTCCTTTAAGATTGACTGGTTTGATCTCCTTGCTGTCCAAGGGACTCTCAAGGGTCTTCTCCAGTAGCACAGTTCAAAAGCATTAATTCTTTGGCACTCAGCCTTCTTTCTGGTCCAAGTCTCACATCTATATATGACTACTGGGAAAACTATAGCTTTGACTCTGCAGGCCTTTGTTGGCAAAGTAATGTCTCTGCTTTTTAATACACTGTCTGGGTTTGTCATACCTTTTCTTACGAGCAAGTGTCTTTTAATATCATGGCAGCAGTCACTGTCTAACTCATATTTTCATTTAAAAATTATTTCTAATATATTTCATTCTAAATAAGCCCTCTGATATATATTTCTATGGTTATGTGCCAGGTGCATATGTAACTATTCCTGAAATGTGCATTTCTGACTGCATGCATGCTAAGCCACTTCTGTCGTGTCTGACTCTTTGTGACCTTATGGACTGTAGCCCGCCAGGCTCCTCTGTCCATGGGATTCTCCAGGCAAGAATACTGGAGCAGGTTGCCATGTCCTCCCCCAGGGAATCTTTGCAACCCAGGGATCGAACCCGCATCTCTTAAGTCTCCTGTGTTGGTAGGTGGGTTCTTTACCACTAGTGCCACCTAGGAAGCCCATGCATTTCTGATTAATACAATTCAAATGCTAACATCCCCTAGGATATAAACTGAGGTTAAATTATTTACATATGTGTTATACTGTTTTTATTTAAACATTTGAAAAGTAAATTATCTGAAAGTCTAATAAAGATTTGTCAGTGTGGATGTGATACAGTCATGTTTCTGCTTTTAGAAGATCACTTGTGAAGGAGGGTTCAACATATACAACCAAAAAAATGGGATACAGAACATTAACAAAATGAAAGATGAAAATCATATGATCACCTCAATAGATGCAGAAAAAGCATTTGACAAAATTTGAAAACATTTTATGACAAAAACTCTCAAAAAATGGAGTATAGCATCAGTTCAGTTTAGTCGCTCAGTCCTGTCTGACTCCCTGCAACCCCATGAATTGCAGCATGCCAGGCCGCCATGTCCATCACCAACTCCCAGAGTTTACTCAAATTCATGTCCATTGAATCGGTGATGCCATCCAGCCATCTTATCCTCTGTAGTCCCCTTTTCCTCCTGCCCCCAGTCCCTCCTGCCCCCCAGTCCGCATCAGGGTCTTTTCGAATGAGTCAGCTCTTCGCATGAGGTGGCCAAACCATTGCAGTTTCAGCTTTAGCATCAGTCCTTCCAGTGAACACCCAGGGCTGATCTCCTTTAAATGGACTGGTTGGATCTCCTTGAAGTCCAAGGGACTCTCAAGAGTCTTCTCCAACACCACAGTTCAAAAGCATCAATTCTTCGGCACTCAGCTTTTTTCACAGTCCAACTCTCACATCTATACATGACCACTGGAAAAACCATAGCCTTGACTAGATGGACCTTTGTTGGCAAAGTAATGTCTCTGCTTTTGAATATGCTATCTAGGTTGGTCATAACTTTCTCAAAATAATAGAGACCATGTATGAGAAACCCACAGCTATCATACTCAGAGATGAAAAGCTAAAAGTTTTTCCTCCATGATCAGAAACAATTCAAGGGTGCACTCTTTTGCCACTTTTATTTAACATAGTATTAGAAGTCTTAGCCAAAGCAATGTGACAGGAAATGTAAATAAATTAAAGGCATCCAAGTTGGAAACCAAGAAGTAAAATTGTCTGTATTTTCAGATAACATGGTACTTCATGTAGAAAATCCTGTAGAATACCCCCTAATTTTTTTTTTTCAGTAAAGTTGCAGGATATGAAATCAACATGCAAAAATCAATTGCATTTCTATATATTAATAATGAACTATCTGTAAAAGAACTAAGATAATTCCATTTATGATACCATTAAAAACAATAAAATATCTAGGAATAAATTTAACTAAAGAGGTGAAAGACCTCTGAAAACTGTGACATTGATGAAAGAAATTGAGAAAGACACAGATAAAAGGAAAGATATCACATGTTTATAGATTGGAAGAACTTAATATAAAAATGTCCACACTACCAAGTGATATATATATAGTCTATGCAATCCCTCCCAAATACTGATAGTATTTTTCAAAAAAATAGAAAAATAATCTTAAAATTTTTATGGAACTATAAGGACCATAATTACCAAAAGTAATCTTGAGAAAGAACAAAACTGGATGCATCACCCTCACTTATTTTGAACTGTACTATAAACCTATAGTAATCAAAACAATATGTACTGGCATAAAAACAGACGCATAAGACCAGGGGAACTGAGCAGAGAAGCCAGAAATATACCTATGCATATATGGTCAAATAATTTTAACAAGGGCACAAAAAACACACACTGGGGAAAAGATAATCTCTTCAATAAATGGTATTGGGAAAATTGTATATTCACATGCTAAAGAATTAAACTAGAATGCTATTTTATATCACTCGTAAAATTTAACTTGAAATGGATTACAGACTTAAGTGTAAGACCTGAAATCATGAAACTCTCCTATAAGAAAACATATGGAAGAAGCTCCAAGTTGTTGGTCTTGGCAATGATTTTTTAAATTTTGACACCTAGCCACAGGCAACAACAACAACAAAAAGCTATATCAAAGTAAAAAGATTCTGTAAAGCAAAAGGAACAAAACGAAAAGGCTACTTGTGGAATAGGAGAAAATATTTGAGAACCATATATCTAAGGGATATATATATATAAGGGATAATATACAGGATAAGGGATTAATATACAGGATATATAAAGAATTTATGCAATTCAATAGCAAATAAATAACCCAGTTAAAAAATGGGCAAGGAATCAGAATAGACATTTATCCAAAGAAGATGTACAGATGGTCAGTAGGTACATGAAAACGTGTTCAAAATCGCTACTCAGGAAAATGCAAATCAAAACCACAATGAAATATCACCTCACACATGTTAGGATGAGAGCAAAGTTGCTCAGTCATGTCCGACTCTTTGCGACCCCATGGACTGTAGCCTACCAGGAATCTCTGTCCATGGGATTTTCCATCCATGGTATTTTCTAGGCAAGAGTACTAGAATGGGTTGCCATTTCCTTCTCCAGGGGATCTTCCCGACCCAGGGATCAAACCCAGGTCTCCTGCATTGTAGGCAGACGCTTTACCGTCTGAGCCACAAGGGAAGCCCCATGTTAGGATGGCTGCTATCAAAAAGGCAACAGATACCATGGGTCTTGGAAGATATGGAGAAAAGGGAACACTAGTGCACTGATGGTGGGAATATAAATTGGGTTGGAAAACACTATAGAGGTTCCTCAAAAAATAGAAATATCATATGATCCAGTAAATCCCATTTCTGGGTACACATCCAAAGGGAACAAAATTAGTATTTTGAAGAGATATTTGTAGCCGTATGTTTATTGGTAGCATTATTCACAATAGCCAAAATGTGGAAATAATCCTTCCGTTAACAAATTAATAGGTAAGTAAAATGTGGCATATGTTCAGCTATAACAAAAAAGGAAATTCTGCCATTTGGGCCAACATGGATAAACCTAGACTGCATTATGCTGAATGAAATAAGTCAGAGAGAGAAAAACAAATACTCCGTAATCTCACTTATAAGTGGAAACTGGAAACACACACACACACACACACACACACACACACACAACTGAACTCATAGTAGCAGAGAGTAGATTGGTAGTTGTCAGGCATGGATGGGGGAAATGGAGAGATGTGTATTCAAGGATGCAAATTTCCAGTTATAAGTTTTGAAACTCTAATTGATAGCTTGTTGTGTATACTAACAATTCTATACTGTAAACTTGAAATTTGAAGTTCAGTTGAGTTCAGTCACTCAGTCATGTCCGACTCTTTGCGACCCCATGAATCGCAGCACACCAGGCCTCCCTGTCCATCACCAACTCCAGGAGTTCACTCAGACTCACGTCCATCAAGTCAGTGATGCCATCCAGCCATCTCATCCTCTGTCGTCCCCTTCTCCTCCTGGCCCCAATCCCTCCCAGCATCAGAGACTTTTCCAATGAGTCAACTCTTCGCATGAGGTGGCCAAAGTACTGGAGCTTCAGCTTTAGCATCATTCCTTCCAAAGAAATCCCAGGGCTGATCTCCTTCAGAATGCACTGGTTGGATCTCCTTGCAGTCCAAGGGACTCTCAGGAGTCTTCTCCAACACCACAGTTCAAAAGCATCAATTCTTTGGCACTCAGCTTTCTTCACAGTCCAACTCTCACATCCATACATGACCACAGGAAAAACCATAGCCTTGAGTAGGTGGACCTTAGTCGGCAAGGTAATGTCTCTGCTTTTGAATATGCTGTCCAGGTTGGTCATAACTTTTCTTCCAAGGAGTAAGCGTCTTTTAATTTCATGGCTGCAGTCACTATCTGCAGTGATTTTGGAGCCCCCAAAAATAAAGTCTGACACTGTTTCCACTGTTTCCCCATCTATTTCCCATGAAGTTATGGGACCAGATGCCATGATCTTCATTTTCTGAATGTTGAGCTTTAAGCCAACTTTTTCACTGTCCTGTTTCACTTTCATCAAGAGGCTTTTTAGTTCGTCTTCACTTTCTGCCATAAGGGTGGTGTCATCTGCATATCTAAGGTTATTGATATTTCTCCCGGCAATCTTGATTCCTAAATGCCCTCATCTCTCTCTCTTTCTTTCTCTCTCTGTCTCTCTCTCTCACACACACAAACACAGTGACAACTATGTGAGGTGATGGATGTGTTAACAACCTTCGTTGTTGTAGTTCATTTCGCAAAGTATACATCAAATTGTCACACTATATAACTTAAATTTATGCAATGCCATATGTCATTTATACCTCAATAAAACTGGGGCAGACAACATCACAAAAAAATCTCAAGCAAAAAGAAATCACTTATGAGCAGTTGGGAGAATAGGTAGAGAATGTGGGATGGCAGAGGCATTGTAGAGACACCGTTTATGGAAATCATTCACCATTTATGAAGAAAAGTTGAGCTGTGATAGAGGCAGTTTGGATAGAAAAAAATTGATGGATTTGAGATGTTTTTAAGACGAAAATTTAAAAGAATCCAATGCTGTATTAAATGTTTCAAGGGAGTTGAAGGTGTCAAGAATCATTTGTAAGTTTAAGTTGTTCCGCCACATGTGTGGAAGTAATCTTTGCTAGGTTAGGAAACATTAATAAAGACCAGGTTTGAGTGTGGAAGGGAATACACTTACACCTGTTGATTTTGTAGACATCAAATTATTTTTGGATTATTTCATAATATCTTTGAATTAGAATTATCTTAGGAGAGATGTTAAGAAGGCAGTTCAATGTATTGCCCTGTATCTAAGAAGATAGCTTATATGTGGAGACATAATTTGGGAGTCATCTAATTGCCCATTGATGGTATGTTTATTAGTGTGCCTAGGAGTACCTAGTGAGAGAGAAAGAGCATATAGATCCTTGAAGTACTCCTTCACAAAGGACCTATTAGAGAACAACGAGTTTGTAAAGAAGAAATAGCCATAGAAATAGAAAGAAAACTTAAGAGATATTATAGAAGCTAATGGAAGAGAAGGTATTCAGAAGAGGGGTGCATTGTTGGATTTTATTGTAGCAGAAAAGTCAAGAAAAGGGATTTACTATATCATTTTAGATACAGGATAGCCATTATTGCTCTTTGTAATATCTATTTATATTAAATGAGGGGAAACCGGATGGGGTACAAGGGAAAAAACTGGAAACTCAGGGATTTTTCAGGGTTTTTTAATTGTCTGAAACTAGATCTCTTTTCCATGGAATTGTGTTCTTCTATACATTTTTACATTGTGTGTGTGCATGTATGCTAAGTTGCTTCAGTCATGTCCGACTCTGTGCAACACTATGGACTGTAGCCCACCAGGCTCCTCTGTCCATGGGACTCTCCAGGCAAGAATACTGGAGTGGGTTGCCATGCCCTCCTCCAGGGGATCTTCCTGACCCAGAGATCGAACCCATATCACTTATGTCCCCTGCATTGGCAGGTGGGCTTCCCTTGTGGCTCAGACTGTAAAGAATCCACCTGCAATGAGGGAGACCTGGGTTTGATCCCTGGGTTGGGAAGATCCCCTGGAGAAATGAATGGCTACCCACTCCAGTATTCTTGCCTGGAGAATTCCATGGATAGAGGAGCCTGGCAGGCTAACAACCCATGGGGTCACAAAGAGTTGGACGCAACTGAGCCACTAAAGCACAGCACACCACAGCACCACCTTGGAAGCCCTTCGCATATATATGCAGTTCACATAATGTAAATTGCAGTTTTGGCTTAAGGCTTCCCTGGTGACTCAGACGGTAAATAATCCTGCAATGTAGGAGACCTGGGTTCAATCCCTGGGTTGGGAAGATCCCCTGGAGGAGGGCATGGCAACCCACTCCAGTATTCTTGCCTGGAGAATCCCCATGGACAGAGGAGCCTGGTGAGCTACAGTCTGTGGGATCAGAAAGACTTGGACATGACTGAGCAGCTAAGCACAGCACGTTTTGTTGTTGTTCTGGGACTGTTTTCTACAGTCAAATAAATGAATGTTTTATGTAGGAAATCCCCAGTATCATCTAGCTGCTGGGTGTAGGTTGTATCAGTAATTTTGGATTTTCCCAATATTTTGACAAATAACCATTTGTAGGCACTCACCTAATGTGTGACTTTGGATGTTAGGCATACTTGAAGGGAATATGTTCACAATCTAGCTTAAATTCAGTCCTGGATGAAGCAAGTTCCTATGAAGGAAGCATGGCTATCATTTATTATCCCAGTATCAACTGCAAGATTTTCTTAGTTATTCTTTCTGGCTCTTTAATATAAATTATGAAGTTATAGGTGACCGTGCAAAATCATGAACTATGAAGTAAAAGCAGGAGCTTGCTTCACTTTGGATATTATTAATTCAAAACAATTAGATTCTAACAATCTTATTTCTAATTATTTTGTGTCTATCCAGTCTTATAAATTGCCTACATTTGTTCTCAAGTCTCTCAGGCTTATCTGCTATTATTTCTCAGAAACATTAACAAGTTTTTATGATGATTACAATATGATGTTCAGTCTAGATGAAAATGTATTATAGAATTGGCAAAAAGTCAGAAGCAGCTTCATTCCGGTATGATGTTTATGTGCTCCCATTACTGGTGCTGTTGTTATAAATTTGACATTAAAGGGGGTTCTCTTAATCTGTACATGATCAGACCTGAAGATCACCTTTGAAGAGGAAATGTTTGAAAACTAAATTTTAGTTTTGCTAGTTGGAGAAAAACCCTCACCACCATTCCTTTACATCTAATTGAGCTTATTTATGAATTTTAGCTCACTCATCCATTACTCCAGAAAGCTTGTACTGAGCTCTTTGGCTGACGTAGATGCCTTTTTTTTGGTGGGTTAGCATCTTGATCATATCTATTATAGAACTTTTCATATTGAAACCTTATCATTATCTGTCTTTCCCACTGAGCGTTCATGGGAAGAATGGACCTTTCTGATCCATTTTTGTAACTCCAGTGTGTAGCAGGCTGCAGTCACATAATAGGAGCTTAATTGAATCATATTTAAGCATAAAATAGTCATAATACTATTTAGGATTTTCTAGAGGATCATTTCATTATGCAAAAATCTTGAAATGGAAATTTTCAGTTCTGTAAATAAGCGGCAGAAAGAAGAGCGTACATGCTCCCATCCTCACACAGTCTCAACTGCTCCTTTTACTGACTTCTCTGTGCCAGTGCAACATATTTATTTGAAACTTTTGATAATAGAAATAAAATGTTATAGATGGAAAAAGCTGGAGAGAATCTAGTCAATGGATCCCTGTCATTTAGTGACTGCATTGCTGTGTTTCCACTCCCTTTCCAATGGACTTGTATTTGGATCAATTTTTTCTCTCAGTATAGTGGATATATTTTTTTGTTTTTGTTTTGTTTGTTTGCTGTTTTGCTTTGCCCTTGCCCATTCAGTATGCATTCCACCTTCTTCTGGTAACAGTATCCCATTGTTTATTCAGTGTCCTGATCTAAGGGAGGGCAAAGGATTCATACCTATTTCTATACTTAGATCTTTGTGCCTCTTTTGTAACTAGCTGGCATTACACGGAGAAGGAAATGGCAACCCACTCCAGTATTCATGCCTGGAAAATCTCGTGGAAAGAGAAAATCTCTTTCTCGAGGAGCCTGGTGGGCTACAGTCCATGGCGTTGCAAAGAGTCAGATACAACTGAGCAACTTCACTTACGTTAGAAAAATACATACATGTGTTTGATTCTCCCTCAGTTAAAATGTGAATTCAGGAAAGGAGTAGCTTAATCTCTGTATTTACTCTACTCTGTTTTCCTATTTCTACCTGTGTTTTTCCTCAACATTTATTTATAGTACTAAGTTACCAAATGACCAGTCACCAAAAGCTAATTGAGCTTTTTAAAGCTAATTTAAGCATTAAATATCAATTTAAAGTGATATCTGGGTCTTTCAGATCTTATGGTTTGGATTCAATGACTGTGATAAAATACATAGTCTATATAAGAGGCCCACAGATCCTCATCAGCTAGGTTCTAAGCTATATATAAACTGTGAAAGTGAAAGTCACTCAGTCCTGTCCGACTCTTTGCGACCCATGGACTATAGAGTTCATGGAATTCTCCAGGCCAGAATTCTGGAGTGATATCCTTTCCCTTCTCCATGCGATCTTCCCAACCCAGGAATCAAACCCAGGTCTCCCGCATTGCAGTCAGACTCTTTGCCAGCTGAGCCACAAGAAAGCCCACATAAATTATATGTATAATCAAATTATGGCCTATTTGCATATTAATCTTATTTTTCAAGTTAACAAATGTTCAAATGATTTAAATTATGCCAGGTTAGTTTAAGAATGCCCATTTAGTCTGTGAAATGTTAGACTCCGTTAGATTAAAGAAAAAGAAAGTGAAAGTAACCTCTTTGAAACCAGAATTCTAATTGGAAACCTTAAGATTTCAAAACAAGAATCTATGTTCTGAATTTCTGTTGCATGTGTTTAGATGGGTAACCTCCTTCAGACTTGCTTTCTTCTTTAGCCTCTTTCCCTCAGGGATTTAAAAGAAAAACTAAAACGAAATATCAGTTCACTAAAGCAGGCACCCTGCCCCAAGGTTTGGCAAAATGCACCCTGTCTTACTTGTCTTCTGAGGCATCTACAAGGAAAAAAAAATCAGTTTACTAAAGTCAGCCCCTCTGGCCAAAGTCTTTCTCACTTCCAAATAATGAATTCTAAGTGGAAAGGAAGAAAAAGTAGAATACCAGCATCTTGTTAAAAGTTTCCAAAATTTTATGAAAGCAAAAATAAAAAAATAAATTATACTGAAAGAACTGGTAAAAAAAACAACTTGCAAAGTGATCACAGTTACTACTTGAGGGCTGTGAAGTGCTCTTCTCATCAAATGATATTTCTCTGCAAATGCTCCATAAGTTGCCCAGGTGATGGCAATAACAAAAGTCTTATTCTTAAAGGTTTTATTTGCAGATATATTTTGAACAGAGTTTAGGAGGACAGAGGTAGTCCAAGTAGGAAATAAAATCTGGATTTTTCAGAAACAAGGATGAAAGGATTATTTTGCAGCACTCAATATTGCAATCTAAATGTGGATTTGATCCGAATTAACTTCTGGAATAGACCATTTCTGCCCTAATTTTTGACCAGTAGCTGAAAACAATTTTCATGAAAAGTAGAGACACTTTCAAAATTAAAATGTGGTTGATATCTAAAAGTTAAATATTAATATTTTAATTTTTGTCTACTTTTATGTGAATATGAATAAATACTTAAAGACAGGAATACCTTCCATGTTTTTATTTCAAGATTTAAATGAAAGTTTCACATTATGCTGAGAGGTCATTGGTGCAACTCTAATGGCCATTTAAGAATCATACAATCTTTCTGCTCATAGAGTGTTTAATGAATAAAGGTAGATGTAGAAAGGAGAAAAACATACACACAAAATATTAAAACTGCAGAAGTCAGACTCACACAGTGAAGGCTAGAGTTAATTGCTGAGTGTGTTAAGATACCCCTAGGCTTACCACACACTCTATATTCCCTGAGTCATATGTTGCAAGTCCCCACAAGGAAGTGATTTAGTTTGCAAGACGCCTCCTGGAGCTATTAAACCATTTAAAATGAATACAGTGATGTAACTGCATTGAGAACCAGAGACATCCTTTGGTGTTCCCCAAAGTGTGTTGTGGAAAACACTAATATGGAAATATGCTCCAGAGGAAGAAAGCATGCTGGCTCAGCTAAGTTTGGAAATCTCCACATTGCGTTCCTCTCAGAGAATCACTGTATGCATTAACACCATTCAGGTTTGGGAAATACTTCAGTAAAAAAGAGTTCGACTTTATTACCTGCATATTTACCAGACTTAGATGACACTGAAGTCGTTTAAATAAATAACGCTCACTAGCATCAAACAGAGCTACTGAAATAGGCATATCTTTGGGGAAATGCTGAGAGAAGGTCACTTTACTACTGAAATCAGTGTCAGGCAAGTTGAGTTAAAAGATACATTATGTATTCCAGTCACTGGACTGGAATATTCTTCTTTTAAAGTTTAGAAAATAAATTCTCACATTCCAGTTTCTATGTCAAGTTCTAAGAGTTCCATTGGCAGGTGGATGCTTATGTTTACATGCCTTTACAACCAAAAGAATTGTCTAGCCCTCCAGAGCAAAGGATTGGATACAGAAATTTGAAGACTGCAGAAACAAGGGACTGGCATGTTTTAAGATCTTGATTGGGTGAACTGTCCAAGTTCTAATCATTCATCATTAACATTTGCATTATTCCCTTGCAGACTCTTCCCCACACCAGAGTAATGTCTAAGGTGCAACGTTGACCCCCATAACTCATGTTCCTAGTGTCTCTCAGTGGCTCATTTTCTAGATAAAACTTTCAAAGTTTCTGGAATTTATTAAAACCACATTCTTTTTCTTAAAAAAAAAACAACAACACTCTTTCTTTTCCAATATTAAGTTGGATAAACACTACGCATTTCTCCAGATGTGTCGATTTACTGAATCCATAGACTTTTAGCTGGACCTGACTCTACAACAACCTACAGGCCTTGGAATGCACTTAATATAAAATCTTTTGGGAGTAAGCACAGCAGCCTTCTTTCTGACATTAATATATTGCCTGAAATAACAAGGTCACTTATTTCCAATGTTTGAAATGGATCGTAATGTAAAAATAACATGGAACTTTGCTGGATCTACTAGAGTTTAAGGGCTACCCTGGTGGCTTAGCAGTAAAGAATCTGCCTGCAGTGTGGCAGACTTGGAGTTGATCCCTGGGTTGGGAAGATCCCCTGGAGGAAATCGCAACACACTAAAGTTTAATTAAAAAAACAAGATAAAGTTTAACAGAGAACAGTCATGCCACTGACTTGTAGAGTGGTGTGGAGAAGAGCCCCCAAACTCGGTAACAGTTTCATTCTGTTGTACATAACTATCAGAAAGGGAGAAAATGAGGATAGTTGAGAGTGCTTTGTGACTAAAGAAAATATAATGGGCACTTCAGGAGTGAAGCACATTAATGTAATCAGTTACATAAAAAGAATTGCCTGAATGAACACTGTGGTTATTCTGAGGATGGATAGAATTGAATCCTTTCAGCATTCTATATAAGATAGAAATAGTCTGTTCACTTTGGCTGTGAGAAGAAGTACCCGAGGGAGAATACATACCTTTTATCCCTTCACTCTTCAAGAACCATTTGCCATTTGAGGGCATTGACTGACAAGTTGTCTAGTCTCTCATTTCTCCCTCCTGCACAATAATCCACCACTGGAATCTGCCTTTGTGTTTGTTCAGGTGACATCCGTTTTTGTCACTTTGGGGCTTAATAAAGTGACATAATCCACACCCTTAAACAAATGGCTGCACCATGGGTAACTGAGGAGGCGATATCATTACATATGAAGTAGAACTGTTGTTCAACATTTCCATCAGTGGCTCTGCTTCATGCAGGGTTCCAGATCTCCTGTTACAAAAAGGCTGAAGGCTTAAGTAGTTCTGATGGGTGACACCACATCATGTACACTTAATCCCTCCTTGAGCAGCCTAATTTTCTGAGAAATACATAAATGAATGAAGGCAGTGCCGATTCGGTGCATTTTCATTTCAAGACGATTATCTTTTTACTGTTTCTTATTTTGCGTCAATGTTCTGAAGCTGTTGATGAAGAGTAGCAGAGTAGAAATAAAAGGTGGAAATAAAAGTGTTGCAGTTGAGTAATGGAGTCTAGGAGCCTTATCTTTGAAAGATTATTATTCGTTATACAGTAGAACACCCGTGTTGCTAGTGCTTTTAATGTTTTTAAATGCTACCAAATGTTTCGTTGACTAACCCATTCCCAGGGGTTCCATATAACTCTTTCAGGTCACTCAGGTACTGCTTTCTAAATTACCGCGGTGGTGAATTCAATTACTACTGTACTCTTTCAGTGGCCTAAAAGAATAAATGGTCTTTCTAAAATGTTTTTCTCTTTGGAAAGGTCTAGAGTGTTAGGGCTGAATAGGACCTTAGAGATTATCTGATTCAGTGTTCCATAAACTTGTCTGATGACAAGATCCTCCAGAGAACTTGTTTTCAAAAATAAAGATTCTCAGGCTTCTTCTCTGGATACTCTGTTACAGTATATTTGACATGGGGCCCAGGAATCTACATTTTGTAATGAAGATTCCAAATAACTAAGGTGGGTTTGGGAAAAGCCAAATTAGTTCCACTTTTTAATTTTATGGATGAAGAAGCAGATACCTAGATAGATTAAATGATTCATCTAAATTATACTGTACAGAATATTTTGAAAAATTGAGATTATTTCAGGAAAAAAGTTTTGATGGGCAACTTATATGCATCTCATAGTACAGAATGTATTTTCTTATAATTTAAGCCTTCTATATTGAATAGAACAGTGCTATTTAGAAGACTGTGACAGTGATGGAAGACGCTTGACTCTGCATACGACAGTGGTACTCAAGAATTATTTTGCCCCACAAGTGACATTGGGCAATGTCTGGAGATAGACTTTGGTGTCACAGCTAAAGGAAAAGAGGTGCTGCTGGTATGTAGTGTGCAGAGACAGAGATGCTACTAAACACACTGCCACACACAAGACATCCTCCTACAGCAAAGAGTTATTTGGGCCACAATGTCAGTAGTGTCCAAGTTGGGAAACCCTGGTATTAATTGCTTCTTGAGGATTGTCTCCTTTTGAGATACTTAATAGTCCTGTCTGGGCACATTTGAGAAGTACAATACAGTTTCCAATTTTCTTCCTGAAATTAGATAGAAAGCCTTATACCAAAGTTAAGCAGGTCATTTATTGCCCCATGTCAGGCTATTCTTAGGCTGGGTGAAATTCTTTTCTTTCTTTCTTTTTTTTTTTTTTTTTTCATTTTAGGATGATGCAGTAAAATCCTTTTAGGATTCTTCCTCTTTCGTCTACTCAAATATCTAGACATGTCATTCCTAGTACACCTCAATTATGTCTGCTTTGACCTTTCTGCATTCTTTATCTAGTCACCCAAATTCTAATTCCATGGGATCAGCTAAAAGCTACAGTGTCAATGTCTGCTGAGTTTTAACAGAAATTGAGACAGTTTCGGGCATAATCTTAACCTAAAAGCTAAGTGAATAGAATACACAATTTACTTAGGGTAACTTCTTTTCTTTTCTTTTTTTTTAAAAAAAACTTTTTATTTTTACTTTATTTTACTTTATAATACTGTATTGGTTTTGTCATACATTGACATGACTCCATCATGGGTGTACATGCGATCCCAAACATGAACCCCCCCTCCCACCTCCCTCCCCACAACATCCCTCTGGGTCATCCCCGTGCACCAGCCCCAAGCATGCTGTATCCTGCATCGGACATAGACTGGTGATTCGATTCTTACATGATAGTATCATGTTTCAGTGCCATTCTCCCAAATCATCCCACCCTCTCCCTCTCCCTCTGAGTCCCAAAGTCCGCTATACACATCTGTGTCTTTTTTGCTGTCTTGCATACAGGGTCATCATTGTCAGTATGATTTTTTCCCCTAATATGTCTCAGTTTTATCTCCTCTCTGTCTCCGTTGTCAGTACTTAATTCAGATCCTCATCGTCTTTTTAGTAAACCATTGAAAGAAACACTTAACTAACTCTCAACTTTTCTGCCACTTTTGCTGTTTTCTTACCGTCTTTTTACCTAAACTATTTTGTAAAGTGCTTTTTCCTCCAGATTTTCCCCCATCTTAAAATTTTCCTGATTAAACCAATAGGTAGTTTCTCCCCATCAATAGAATGTTTCTCAATTGTGGATTACATATGGAATCTTTTTAAAGAGGAAAGAAATAATTTTATCTCAACTGGTATCTGCTTAAATTATTTGATTGTAATATCACATGTATTTATGTATAAACATAAAATCAAATTCTAATTTATGTTTAAAGTTTAACATAACTATGAAACCAAAACAAATTTTCAAATTAAAAATGAACCAAACTATTCAACAAATAAAATTCAAATTTGCAATATAGCTCAGTAAGACAGTTAATATTGTCCTGAAACTAAAACATTGCTTTCAGTGGCCTTGTGTTCGTTATTTTCAAGTGTCTGTGCTATATGGTAAGCTGTGGTGTGACTCTATTCATCTAATTCTTTATTCTGTCCCTGAAATCAGTGCATTATTTAAATATAAAACCTGCCTCTATTCTTTTCATATTAGCCCAGGACAGATAAATGTACACTAATGCAAACGAAATGCAAAACAAGGATAAACACTGGTACTAGAAATTGATAAGCTACATCAGACAATTCTCATATTATTTTCTTGTATTTATTTATATTGTATTATTATAAAGGAGCAAATCACAGAATTAAGAATTCTTGTTAAATTACAGGAAAGGCTTTGTGTTTGAGCACTGTTTCCTCAACAATGGGAAAGACTGACCTATAGAATTGAGTCCAGATGCCACAGCAAGGCATGTAAAGTCTTCAGTATCCACTGCTGTTCTTTTCTCATCCCTCCCGGCTCATCCATGGTATTTGCTGTTTTAGCACTTATTACTTAGTGTTACTGAGCTCATCAGACTGCCTTGCTCCCATACTATTTCACCTCTCTGTGCTTTTGCTTGTGGTACTTGGTCTACATTTTTTTCCTACCAGTTCTGTTTTTTATGTTTCTTAATCATCCTTCAAGATCAAGCCTAGATGTCTTTCCCTCTCAAACCATTTCTAGAACCCCAGGGTGAAATGTACCTCTCCTCTGTGGATTCAGGGTACCCAGTGACCTTCCCTAAACTGTCTCCTCCCTTGTGACAGTGCTCTGTCATCACCTCCCTCTATCAGAGCTACAATAAACAGTAGGGATGGTACCACTAGCCCAGGTCCTGTCACACCAGGAATCACTCTAGAAATACATGTATGTATAGTAAGCTGAAGTGGCCCATTTTCAACTGAAGACCCATCTCTGGTAACCAGGCTAGCTTTTGTTTCTTTGTACGTATGTTTGTTTCCAATACTCAGAATTGAATGTACTTTAAGAAAACATGGCATAGTTGAAAATGCACAGTATTTAAAATCAAAGGACTTGATTTCACATCTTGCCCTGTCATTTGTTCTTGTCTGTAAGATGGAGATAATCACCATCTCACACTCTTTTTGCAGATGTGCAAAACTTTGGCGTAATATTTGGCAAACAGGCATATATGCAATAAAATACTAGTTTCTTTCCTATGTTATTGCTTTCGTTCTTTTTATGGGCTGTAGTTATTTAAAATTGTTATTGTTACCAGTGAAGTTTCAAATTTATATACCTCCTTATTATAGTCAGATTGAGGTCCACTATTAGTTATTTTTTTCTGAATTCTGCTTCTGCTTTACTGTATAAAATAGATGGGACAATCCATCTTTCCTTTTCATCCTCGCAGGATATCTCACTCCCTTTAACTATTTATATTTATTCAGAACCTATCTTTTTTTCTTTTATTGCCACAGGCATGAGAGAACCTCTACTTTGTTCTTATTGCCTAGAAAAATCTGTCTTCTTCCTTCCCTTTGTAGTCCATTTTCATCAAAAAGCATCTACTTTGAGAAGCATTTTCTTTACCTGCATTATATTATTGAATTTTCCTTTGTTATGCTTTCATACAGTTATGAGAATCTATAGCTTCAGTTCTTTTGGTAATAGGCTTAAGGCTCTTAGATAACACAAAATTTATTGTAAAAGTAAGTCATGTGGAGTTCAGCAAGATGGAAAATTTCTCTAATCAGTAGGTCTCCAGCTCTTACATGTGTTTTATAAACAAAAATAGATCAAAGGTAGATATGAAAGCAACTGATTCTGATTTAGCTGATGCTTACAAGGAAAAACAAAAAAGGAATTAAAAGGTGGCAGTTTTTTAATTATAGAATGAAATGACTGTAACTACATAAAGCTACAAAAAGCATTCCTAATATGAAATTCTTAATAATGGATACTTACTGGTACAAGAAAATTTAGACTAGATGGAAAAAGTGTCACAGATCTGTTGATAGCCAAAGGATGAACTAAGCAGCAAAGGGATCCAACCAAGTGTCGCTAGAGACAAAGTGTTTGAGTTTCAACTTAACATTGAGAGGATAGGAATAATGAAACCAATTTGTCATAAAGCAGCAGGCATGAGTTGATGACCCACAGGAGATCCCTGTTATCACGAATTATGCTCTGGTTCCGTGCCTTCTTAAAGACTGAAAGCTCTGTATGGCGCAAGTGCTTTTGTATTGGATTAAGGCTGCACCTGTCATACTCTGATCCATTTCACCTTCTACCAACTCTCTGAACGCCATTCAGATTAAAACTGCAGTGCTTTTTGGTGAAGAGAGTCATGACTAACAGAAAAAAAAAAAAGCTATGAATGCTTGAAACATCAGAGGAAATGCATTTGGTTCTGTTTTTACCCTGTTTGTCACAGTCACGAAGAGTACCACTTTACCATCTGGTAGGAAATAAAAGAGAACCTTAGGGTCTTGTTTTCTAAGTTGGGAATAAAATAATTTGAGTTGGAAAATCTCAGTGAATAGTTAAAAGTTCACAAGTACTGACCTCAGGCCCTTTTGTATGCATGTCGCCTGCATTTGGGGTTCAGTTAATGTATGTCATTGCTAGAGACTGAGCACTGTTTGACAGCTTGCACAGAGAAGAGAAATTAACAGAAAGGACTCTTCCATGCATTTCTGCTTCTATATCTCTTGTTCAGTGTAACTATCTGTTTGAAAAATTAGAATTATTAGGGCTATTATGGTCATATACATCTGATTCCATGACTTGGGGTCTTGTTCTAAGTTGGTTTTAACTTCTTACGAGAATACCAATGTTTATTTATATTTCAGATTGACTCAAAAATGTTCTTTCTTAATTTTCGTGTCAGCTACTGGGTATGCAAAATTACATTCTTTGCTCTTGAAGATTTTCAGATTATTGGAGGAGAATATAAAGATAATTCTTTAAGATAATGACAAGACAAGCCATAGGCTGGAAGAAAATATTTGCAAAAGACATATATAAAGGACTGTAGGTTCATTGCAACATATATAGCAAATGTGCTATGCTGGTACAGGATGGTAAAGGCATGCATGTATGGAGTCAGAAATTATATGGAGACTTTATACTTTCTATTCAATTTTTTGTAAACCTAAAACTAAAGAAATTAATTTTTTTATGCTCATCACATCTTTATTGCTTGAGAAATTACAAAGGTTTTAGGAGCTCTGGTCAGGATCTATGGATGAAAACTGAAATGTATATTTTTTACTGTATCACAATAATCACACCTTAACATCACAAATTTACAGTGGAGCCAACTGTAGCCCTACCAAAACAGCGAATGAAAGAAAAGGGAAATTGGTCTCTACTTTCTAGAAAGTTTTAAAATGAAGATCAAAGGACTAAATATTCAGTTTCAAAATATCTGTTGTTAAATTTAATCCAGTTAAAGGTGAGGCTCCAACTGTTAAGTCCAAGTACTAGAAAAAATTTCAAGTGATTGCCACTACTATAAATCTATTCTTTCTTTGATTATTATTATAGCATATACTAGTTTAAAATACTTTTCCCTCAGAGTTTCTTTTTTTAATATAAATTTATTTTAATTGGAGGTTAATTACTTTACAATATTGTATTGGTTTTGCCATACATCAACATGAATCCGCGACGTGTTCCCCATCCTGAACCCCCCTCCCTCCTTCCTCCCCATACCGTCCCTCTGGGTCATCCCAGTGCACCAGCCCCAAGCATCCAGTATCATGCATCGAACCTGGACTGGCGATTCATTTCTTATATGATATTATACATGTTTCAGTGCCATTCTCCCAAATCATCCCATCCTCTCCCTCTCCCACAGAGTCCAAAAAACTGTTCTATACATCTGTGTCTCTTTTGCTGTCTCGCATACAGGGTTATCATTACCATATTTCTAAATTCCATATATATGTGTTAGTATACTCTGTTGGTGTTTTTCTTTCTGCCTTATTTCACTCTGTATAATAGGCTCCAGTTTCATCCACCTCATTAGAACTGATTCGAATGTATTCTTTTTAATGGCTGAGTAATACTCCATTGTGTATATGTACCACAGCTTTCTTATCCATTCATCTGCTGATGGGCATCTAGGTTGCTTCCGTGTCCTGGCTATTATAAACAGTGCTGCGATGAACATTGGGGTACACGTGTCTCTTTCAATTCTGGTTTCCTCGATGTGTATGCCCAGCAGTGGGATTGCTGGGTCATAAGGCAGTTCTGTTTCCAGTTTTTTAAGGAATCTCCACACTGTTCTCCATAGTGGCTGTATTAGTTTGCATTCCCACCAACAGTGTAAGAGGGTTCCCTTTCCTTCACACCCTCTCCAGCATTTATTGCTTGTAGACTTTTGGATAGCAGACATTCTGACTGGCATGAAATGATACCTCATTGTGGTTTTGATTTGCATTTCTCTAATAATGAGTGATGTTGAGCATCTTTTCATGTGTTTGTTAGCCATCTGTATGTCTTCTTTGGAGAAATGTCTGTTTAGTTATTTGGCCCATTTTTTGATTGGGTCGTTTATTTTTCTGGAATTGAGCTGCAGGAGTTGCTTGTATATTTTTGAGATTAGTTGTTTGTCAGTTGCTTCATTTGCTATTATTTTCTCCCATTCAGAAGGTTGTCTTTTCACCTTGCTTATAGTTTTCTTTGTTGTGCAGAAGCTTTTAAGTTTAATTAGGTCCTATTCATTTATTTTTGCTTTCATTTCCAGTATTCTGGGAGGTGGATCATAGAGGATCCTGCTGTGATTTATGTTGGAGAGTGTTTTGCCTATGTTCTCCTCTAGGAGTTTTATAGTTTCTGGTCTTATGTTTAGATCTTTAATTCATTTTGAGTTTATTTTTGTGTATGGTATTAGAAAGTGTTTTAGTTTCATTCTTTTACAAGTGGTTGACCAGTTTTCCCAGCACCACTTGTTAAAGAGATTGTCTTTAATCCATTGTATATTCTTGCCTCCTTTGTCAAAGATAACGTGTCCATAGGTGTGTGGATTTATCTCTGGGCTTTCTGTTTTGTTCCATTGATCTATATTTCTGTCTTTGTGCCAGTACCATACTGTCTTGATGACTGTGGCTTTGTAGTAGAGCCTGAAGTCTGGCAAGCTGATTCCTCCAGTTCCATTCTTCTTTCTCAAGATTGTTTTGGCTATTTGAGGGTTTTTGTATTTCCATACAAATTGTGAAATAATTTGTTCTAGCTCTGTGAGAAATACTGTTGGTAGCTTGATAGGGATTGCATTGAATCTATAGACTGTTTTGGGTAAGTATGCTCATCTTCACTATATTGATTCAGTTTGTTTTTTAAAATGATTAAACCAATGCATCATGCCAGATGGTATGAAAGAAGGGTTGTAAGACGTGTAGAAGCCCAGAGAAGAGGGGCTTATTCAGCCTAGAGGGGTTTCAAGAAGACTTCATAGAAGCGATGGCTTTTAGACCAGGATTTAAAGGTAAATAGAAGTTGCCCTGTAGGAAAGTGCAAGGCAAGAATTACAGGTAGAGGTGAAGAAATGAGGAGGAGGTTTAGAAGAGAGGAAAGGAGCAAGAAAAAAATGAGATATGACATACTTGTGAATGCCTTGTAATTCTGACTGAAACTAGAGTTTTACTATAGAAATAGGCAGGTCATTGGACTAGTGTGGCATGTTGGAAATCTAAGCCATTTTATCAGCTAGACATTTTTGTCTCAGTTTGCCATTGAAGAAATTAAGGCAAAAAGAACTATATGAACTGCTCAAGTTCATATGGCTGGTCAGTGTCAGAGCTAAGACTCAGATCCAGACATCATGATATCAAAACTCAGCTCCCTGAACACACTGCAGGAGATAGTGTGGGTAAAACCTTCAAACTGGGAAGAACTAAATGTAGGTCAGATGTCATTGTCCATTTTTTGTTTTTGCAGGTTTCTTCGGAAGGAAATAAACCGGCAGCTTCAATCAACTTCAATTCCGTCCTACCTTCATGATGTTTCCCTTGGTCAGAAATGCACTAAGTAGTGTCAGGATCCGAAGGATTCAACAAATTAGACAGAGTCACTCAAAACACTCACCAGATTTTCATGACAAATACGGTGATATCCTACTAGTCACTGGAACCTCTTTCTGTCTTGTTACATGGGTATTTCTAGTCACACAGATTGGCATACAGTGGGGCCGTTCCCCTGTTGGCAGAGTCACCCCACAAGAGTGGAATGAAGAGTAGCCATCACAGTTACTGTAAAACAGAATTGTTTCAAGGTCAACTTGTTCTTTAAGCACTCTGCTGCTCATTAAAATATAGCATAATTGAAGAAATAAAATGCATGTGAAACTGTTGAAAAGTCATTGAAAATAGTCATTATTGTGCGTGAATGCGAGGCAGTAGTGGTATATATAGATTCCAGGGCATCATGAAGAATAAATATTTGAAAGTGGAATTAATTAAACATGTACTTTTCTGGTTTAATAATTTACATATCCTTCAGCAGATATACATACATAGGTACTTTACAAAGGGGCTTCCCAGGTGGCACTAGTGGTAAAGAATCTCCCTGCCAAATCCAGGAGCTGCAGGAGACTTGGGTTTCATCCCTGAATCTGGAAGATCCCTGGAGGGAGAAATAGCAACCCACTCCCATATTCTTGCTGGAAGAATATCATGGACAGAGAAGCCTGCTGGGCTACAGTCCACAGGGTCGGAAAAGAGTAGGATGTAAATGAGCATCTGAGCACACACATACACTTTACAAATTTAATTGTCTGGCAAATCCTATTAAATCTTACTTTAAAACAATTCATAATTGACCATTTTTCCTTCCCTGATCTGAACAAACATACTTTCATTGGGATTATTATAAAAACTTCCTAGCCTGTCTCCTTTTCTTTACACTTGATGACCCCCAAGCCTGCCCTGCCCCCCCCCCCCCCCAACCCAGTCACACACTGTTTTAAGGACAACAGCAAGAATTATCATTTTAAAACATTAGTCTAGTTGGGCTTCTGTGGTGGCTCAGACAGTAAAGACTCTGTCTGCAATTCAGGAGACCTGGGTTCAATCCCCGGGTCAAGAATATCTGGGGGAGGGCATAGCAACCCACTCCAATATTCTTGCCTGGAGAATCCCCATGGATGGAGGAGCCTGGCAGGCTGCAGTCCATGGGGCCACAAAGAGTCGGACATGACTGAGTGACAAATCAGAACACAGTGATATTACTCCTTTCTTCAAAACCCTGCAGCTCCCCCCTTCCCTCCAGAGTGCCCAGAACCCTTCGATGCTGCACTGCTCAGTTTCACTTCTGCATCAAGACGTCTACATTTGCTCTTGTCTCTTCCTGGAACACATTTCCTCCAGACCCTGTATGACTCACTCCATCACACATTTTCTTGATTTTGTTTGCATACTGTCTTTTCAGAGAAGGTCTCTGACTACACTTTTGAAAATTGCAAACCCTGCTTAGACCAGGCTTTGTTTATGTCTGTCTACTTGCTTTATTTTTCTCTATAGGATTTTCATCATCTGACACATAGGATGTATTTTATTATTAATTGTCTGTTTATCAGTTCAGATCAGTTCAGTTGCTCAGTCGTGTCCGACTCTTTGCAATTCCATGAATTGCAGCACGCCAGGCCTCCCTGTCCATCACCAACTACTGGAGTTCACTCAGACTCCCGTCCATCGAGTCAGTGATGCCATCCAGCCATCTATCATCCTCTGTCATAATCTTCTCCTCCTGCCCCCAATCCCTCCCAGCATCAGAGTCTTTTCCAATGAGTCAACTCTTCGCATGAGGTGGCCAGAGTACTGGAGTTTCAGCTTCAGCATCATTGCCTTCAAAGAAATCCCAGGGCTGATCTCCTTCAGAATGGACTGATTGGATCTCCTTGCAGTCCAAAGGACTCTCAAGAATCGTCTCCAACACCACAGTTCAAAAGCATCAATTCTTTGGTGCTCAGCTTTCTTCACAGTCCAACTCTCACATCCATACATGACCACTGGAAAAACCATAGCCTTGAGTAGATGGACCTTTGTTGGCAAAGTAATATCTCTGCTTTTGAATATGCTAGTCATAAATGTAACTAAATACTAGTGTGTTTGTTTGTTCCCTTGGTGTCTCTAATTTTCTTGAAGAGATCTCTAGTCTTTCCCATTCTGTTGTTTCCCTCTATTTCTTTGCATTGATCACTGAGGAAGGCTTTCTTATCTCTCCTTGCTATTCTTTGGAACTGTGCATTCAGATGCTTATATCTTTCCTTTTCTCCTTTGCTTTTTGCTTCTCTTCTTTTCACAGCTATTTGTAAGGCCTCCTCAGACAGCCATTTTGCTTTTTTGCATTTCTTTTCCATGGGGATGGTCTTGATCCCTGTCTCCTGCACAGTGTCACGAACCTCCATCCATAGTTCATTAGGCACTCTATCTATCAGATCTAGGCCCTTAAAACTATTTCTCACTTCCACTGTATAGTCATAAGGTATTTGATTCAGGTTGTACCTGAATGGTCTAGTGGTTTTCCCTACTTCCTTCAATTTAAGTCTGAATTTGGCAATAAGGAGTTCATGATCTGAGCCACAGTCAGCTCCTGGTCTTGTTTTTTCTTAGCTTCTCCATCTTTGGCTGCAAAGAATATAATCAATCTGATTTCGGTGTTGACCATCTGGTGATGTCCATGTGTAGAGTCTTCTCTTGTGTTGTTGTCTGTGTATAAAACTCCATAAAAGCATAGGTTAGGAACTTGTTTTTTTTTTCATAACTTTAACCCTACAACAGGGCCTGATAAATTAGGTCTTCAGTAATTACTGGTTGAATTAATGACTGATTTGAGATAATTCAAAGTCCTTCTTAGTCTGAAAATAATGCATTTGTTTACCACTGTGGGTTTGCAGTGATTACTGGAGATTTTATTAGTATCTGTTGCTACTTTACAAAGTACTTTAAAATTTAGTGATTTGAAACGACTAACATTTTTTATCTCACAGTTGCTGTGGGTCAAGAATCTGGGTATGACCTAGCTGGATATCCCAGGTCCAGGATCCTAGACTTCTTCAAAGTATCAGACAAGGCTGCTATTATTTTAAGACACAACTGAGGGAGGATCCATATCCAAATTCACTCATATGGCTGTTGACTGGTCTGAGGGCCTGACTGGACTGTGGCTGGACACATCAGTTTCTTGTCATGTTGGTCTCCATAGAGCTTACAATGTAACAGAATAAGAGAGGGTGTCCAGGACAGAAGCTTCAGTCTTTTTGTAACCTAATCTTCAAGTAACATTCCATCACCTGCACCATATTTTGTTTATTAGAAGTGAAACACTAAATCAAGGCCATGCAGAAGGGGAGGGAAATTTACAAGGGCATGATTGCCTCAAGGCAAGCATCACTGAAACTATCTTATGAGAGACTTCCTACCTCTTACTAGAGTGACTAGACCACCTCCTACTCCTGGATGATCAACTCCAAGGTAAGTGTACTGTTCCTCAAGCTCAAATACATATTAGTATCATTATTCTCTGGATAAAGGACACATTCTTCCCCATTATTACTATTTGAGGGTTTTCTAGAATCTTTCCGAGGTGTGTTGCTTATAGATCTTTAAGGAATGCCCATTTTCAGTTTTGTTAGTATTACTAAGTTAATGTAAACTAATGTAACCCCAAAGTGGTTAGTTTACATTCTAAGCAATGATACATACAACTTCTTGTTTCGCATCCAAACTCACTCTTAGAGTTTTCATACATTTTAATATTTTCTACTTTGATGAGCATGAAATCATAGCTCATACTTTATGTTTTCCTGATAATTGATGAGGTCAAACATCTTGTGTTAGCTTTTTGTGTTTGGGATTTTTTTGTGTATATAAACTTTCTATATGTTCCTTTTTGCCATTTTTCTATCATTTACCTTAATCGTATGTAGAAAGTTTTGTATAGTCTTCACACTATTAATGATTATATCAGGATTGAATCAGAGAGACAGAAGCAGTGTGAATAGTATAGACTCTAGAGCTAGAAGAGAAATTTTTACAAGGCTGTTGTCTTTGGTACTCAACAAGTTCTCAGTAAAGGAGGAAAGCTAAACATCAATTAAGGGAGTGCTGGGGCCAACAGGAATTGAGAAGGATGCACTGGAACCATGGTTATAAACTGGAAACTGTGCCTCTTTCTTACTGTCTCTTAATTGAAATGAGAAGGATGCCTTATGGGAGAAGCTAGAGCCCTTCACAGTGGAACTGCACATTACCTGGCCCAGGACTCAAAGAGCTGGAGAAAAACAGGCAGGTGTTTAAGCAGTTACAGGCCCAGGTGCTGTTTCTTATCAATCAAGCCAGAAGATCAGTAACAGCATACGCAAGCTGCCACAGTGCAGGGCCACTTCAGTTCAGTCGCTCAGTCGTGTCCGACTCTGCAACCCCATGAACCACAGCACACCAGGCCTCCCTGTCCATCACCAACTCCCAGGGTCCACCCAAACTCATATCCATTGAGTCGGTAATGCCATCCAACCATCTCATCCTCTGTCGACCAGTTTCCTACTACCCTCAATCTTTCCCAGATCAGGGTCTTTTCAAATGTGTCAGCTCTTTGCAGCAGGTGGCCAAAGTATTGGAGTTTTAGCTTCAACATCAGTGCCTCCAGTGAATACTCAGGACTTGTTTCCTTTAGGATGGACTGGTTGGATCTCCTTGCAGTCCAAGGGACTCTCAAGAGTTCTCCAAAACCACAGTTGAAAAGCATCAATTCTTTGGCGCTCAGCTTTCTTTATAGTCCAACTCTCACATCCATACATGACCACTGGAAAAACCATAGCCTTGACTAGATGGAACTTTGTTGGCAAAGTGATGTTTCTGCTTTTTAATATACTATCTAGGTTGGTCATAACTTTCCTTCCAAGGAGTAAGCGTCTTTTAATTTCATGGCTGAAATCACTATCTGCAGTGATTGTGGAGCCCCCCCAAATAAAGTCATCTACTGTTTCCACTGTTTCCCCATCAATTTCCCATGAAGTGATGGGACTGGATGCCATGATCTTCATTTTCTGAATGTTGAGCTTTAAGCCAACTTTTTCACTCTCCTCTTAAACTTTCATCAAGAGGCTCTTTAGTTCTTCACTTTCTGCCATAAGGGTGGTGTCATCTGCATATCTGAGGTTATTGATATTTCTCCCAGCAATCTTGATTCCAGCTTGTGCTTCCTCCAGCCCAGCATTTCTCATGATGTACTCTACATATAACTTAAATAAACAGGGTGACAATATACAGCCTTGATGTACTCCTTTTCCTATTTGGAACCAGTCTGTTGTTCCATGTCCAGTTCTAACTGTTACTTCCTGACCCGCATACAGGTTTCTCAAGAGGCAGGTCAGGTGGTCTGGTATTCCCATCTCTTTCAGAATTTTCCACAGTTGATTGTGATCCACACAGTCAAAGGCTTTGGCCTAGTCAATAAAGCAGAAATAGATGTTTTTCTGGAACTCTTGCTTTTCCATGATCCAGCAGATGTTGGCAGTTTGATCTCTGGTTCCTCTGCCTTTTCTGAAACCAGCTTAAACATCTGAAGTTCACGGTTCATGTATTGCTAGAGCCTGGTTTGGAGAATTTTGAGCATTACTTTACTAGTGTGTGAGATGAGTGCAATTGTGCTGTAGTCTGAGCATTCTTTGGCATTGCCTTTCTTTTGTATTGGGATGAAAACTGACTTTTTCCATTTCTGTGGCCACTGCTGAGTTTTCCAAATTTGCTGGCATATTGAGTGCAGCACTTTGACAGCATCATCTTTCAGAATTTGAAATAACTCAACTGGAATTCCATCACCTCCACTAGCTTTGTTTGCAGTGATGCTTTCTAAGACCCACTTGACATTCCAGGATGTCTGGCTCTAGGTGAGTGATCACACCATCTTGATTATCTTTGTCATGAAAATCTTTTTTGTACAGTTCTTCTGTGTATTCTTGCCACCTCTTTTTAATATCTTCTGCTTCTGTTAGGTCCATACCATTTCTGTCCTTTATCGAGCCCATCTTTGCATGAAATGTTCCCTTGGTATCTCTGATTTTCTTGAAGAGATCTCTAGTCTTTCCCATTCTGTTGTTTTCTTCTATTTCTTTGCATTGATCGCTGAGGAAGGCTTTTTTATCTCTCCTTGCTATTCTTTGGAACTCTGCATTCAGATGCTTATATCTTTCCTTTTCTCCTCTTCTTTTCGTTTCTCTTCTTTTCACAACTATTTGTAAGGCCTCCTCAGACAGCCATTTTGCTCAGCCACTGCTGAGTTTTCCAAATTTGCTGGCATATTGAGTGCAGCACTTTTACAGCAGCATCATTCAGGATTTGCTCTACACCCATCTTCCAAGTGTAAAATGGATGCTGGTTCACATCTACTAACCCTATCTCATGCATCTCTCTCTCTTGTAGCCAGTCCTAACCTGAAACCATAGACGGGAGGGAATTCTGGAAAAAGTTCAATCCTAGCTAAGTTGACATTTAAAAAGCTATGATAATGCACCACTTGTCAACTTGCCATTCATGGCAGTACTTGTATTTCAAATAAAGACAGTAGCAAAAATAAGCTTTCACCTAACACAATACAACTGTCTCTCTTAAAACTAATACACTAATCCTATCCTCAAAAGAGGACACCACAAAGACCCTTTATCTGTGGCAGGGTGGCACCCTCAACTTCCAGTTTAGTGGAACCATTGCTGTGATCTCTACTGGAAACTTAGACTTCTAGACCAGCAAAACTCTACAGTTACAGGGACAGGAAACAAGTGCTTCTCTAGTGTAATGCTAGGGGTGATTGTGGAAAAGCAACTCTAATCTCCACCTCTTGATTTCCAGGCCTGTGAATCTCAACTGTGGGAAATAGCACCGTATATTTGTTGGTTATTTAAAGCAAGTCCAGCATCTTGGGAGACATTACTTCAGCTGGCAAGATAGTGTGGCCCAGTTGTTTCAGTCACTGACACTTCAAAAGTGTCCCATTACCATTTCATAAGTGATGGGAAACGTGGTAATATTACTGACTCCCAGAAGCATAAACCCATTACTATACTACATTTGCTGTAAAGTAAGCTTCTTGGTCAGAACCAGTGCTGTGTTACATACCATGATACTAAGTAAGACACTTTGTAAGTTAATGGATGATGGTATTCACAGAAAAGTCACAGGGAGAAGAGGTAAACTTACATTGTTAGTAAGTGTGTATTCAAATGAGAACAAAATGTTGCCTGTTTCATGATGAAGATGTCTAATGAAATCAACCTAGCACTGATAGCTAGCTGACTCCTTCCTTTCCTCTAAGGAATTAGTGTCCAGTAAAGGTGCAGTGTGGGTCTATTCATTTGATAGATCAGGCACTCAGCAGTTACTATAGCCAGACTAACCTTGATGAGTGCAAGTCCACGTTGTTGAGCACAGACAGTCTCCCTACCTGCTGTGATGACCACTTTGTCTCTGAGCCACTGTGAAAGCACAGGGTGGCTGAGTGTGATAGCCACAAGAAGGGATCATCTTGTCCACCTGAGCATTAAGACAGATAAACTTCTGATAAGCATTTTTTTGGTGAGCATTTATACGGGACCTGAATATCTTCCTAGTCTGTGCTCATTTGGAGAAATCTGTTACATAATCCATTCCCAGACTTGTCACCAATTTTCCAATAGTGTTGCTTCTAATTCCCTGACCAGCTTACCAAACCATTAGGTGGTATCCATGACCAGGTGTACACTTGTACCTCCAGCTAAGCAACAGCTCTGTGTACTAGTTCATGTACTACCTACCAAGAAGATTTCCCTTCTTCAGGGACAATTAGTAATTAAACTATATTGCTGAAGCTGTCTGGTTTCAGGTAGGGCCAACATATTTTGTAGAACCAGATCTGAATTCTTTCTTCCTCAATCAAATGGCTTATGAACCTATAAATCCTAGATTTTGAAGTGACATGAGACTTTCCCAAACCTACGATGTGTAAACAGTGGAACCTGGAGTCAAACTTTAGAATATGTTATTTTACTTCCAAGTTACACTGTCTCTCAGTGTTTCTTAAAGTGTATGGCTTGGACATTCCAGAGAAGGACTCAAGCTGGAGCTAGAGAAGATAGGGAGTTATCAGATTGTTGTGAAAACCATGGGGGTGAAAAACATTATCAAGAGAGTATATCAACAAGGTGGAGGAGGAAATGGCAACACACTCCAGTATCCAGTATTCTTGCTTGGAGAATTCCATGGACAGAGGAGCCTCGTGGACTACAGTCCATAGGGTCACAAAGAATCAGACACGACTGAGTGTCCGAAACGTATCAACACAAACACACACACATATCAACAAGGAAGCAGGTATAAGGAATACATGAGGTATGCAATGGATACTATATTTTAAAATGGCAATTACTTTATGTTCACCTTGAATATTTTCTAATTTGAAATGAGAATGAAAGCCTATCTCTTTAGGCTTATGTATGCATATATAAGTATGGGCACGCATAAATGGGAATGTGTACGTGTGGGGATGTGGAGTGTGCATATTTAGTTATACAGACAGAGACACATCTATATCGATATATACACATGCATACATATTTTTAAAATTTATTTTAAAGAATGTCTGTCCACATAAATGGACTTCTCTGGTGGCTCAGATGTTAAAGCGTCTGCCTACAATGCAGGAATTCAGTTCAGTTCAGTTCAGTCGCTCAGTCATGTCCGACTCTTTGCGACCCCATGAATCACAGCACGCCAGGTGTCCCTGTCCATCACCAACTCCAGGAGTTCACTAAGACTCGCATCCATTGAGTCAGTGATGCCATCCAGCCATCTCATCCTCTGTCGTCCCCTTCTCCTCCTGCCCCCAATCCCTCCTAGCATCAGGGTCTTTTCCAATGAGTCAACTCTTCGCATGAGGTGGCCAAACTATTGCAGTTTCAGCTTTAGCATCAGTCCTTCCAGTGAACACCCAGGGCTGATCTCCTTTAAATGGATTGGTTGGATCTCCTTGCAGTCCAAGGGACTCTCAAGAGTCTTCTCCAACACCACAGTTCAAAAGCATCAATTCTTCGGCACTCAGCCTTCTTCACAGTCCAACTCTCACATCCATACATGACTACTGGAAAAACCATAGCCTTGACTAGACGAACTTTAGTCAACAGGAGATCTGGGTTCAATCCCTAGGTCGGGAAGATCCCCTGGAAAAGGAAATGGCAACCCACTCCAGTGTTCCTGCCTGGAAAATCCCATGGATGGAGGAGCCTGGTAGGCTTACCATTCATAGGATTGCAAAGAGTTGGACACAATTAAGTAACTTCACTTTCACTTTCATACATATAAATAAGCTTTGCTGCTGCTGCTGCTAAGTCACTTCAGTCATGTCCAACTCCGCATGACCCCATAGATGGCAGCCCACCAGGCTCCCCCGTCCCTGGGATTCTCCAGGCAAGAACACTGGAGTGGGCTGCCATTTTCTTTTCCAATGCATGAAAATGAAAAGTGAAAGTGAAGTCGCTCAGTCGTATTAAAATTTGTGACCACTGGTCTCATACAAGAAATTGAAATATTGAATTTTTTGCTATTTCTGTCTTTTCCCACTGGATTATTATAATCTGATCAGACATAAAACATCAAATTCAGGCTGTTTTATTATTCACATGTCCTAAAACTAACTTTTGAAGACATTTATAAAATTTTCAGCCACAATGTATTTTTTTATAGTATCACATACACTTCTTGGAAGATTAATTTATATTATTAAAATGTTGCTGTTTTTGTTCAGTCGCTAGGTCATGTCCAACTCTTTGAGACCCCATGGACTGAAGCACTCCAGGCTTCCCTGACCTTCACTATCTTCCAGAGTTTGCTCAAACTCACGTCCATTGAATCGGTGAGGCCATCCAACCATCTCATCCTCTGCTGCTTTCTTCTCCTATTGCCTTCCATCTTTCCTGCATCAGGGTCTTTTCCAATGAGTCAGCTCTTCACATCAGGTGGCCAAAGTATTGGAGCTTCAGCTTCAACATCAGGGCTCCCAATGAACATTCAGGGTTGATTTCCTTTAGGATTGACTGGTTTGATCTTTGCTGTACAAGGGACTCTTGGAGTTCTCTCCAGCACCACAATTCAAAAACATCAATTCTTTGGCACTCAGCCTTCTTTATGGTCCACCTCGCACATCCATACATGACTACTGGAAAACCATAGTTTGACTGTATGGACTTTCATCAGCAAAGTGATATCTCTGCTTTTTAATAGGTTTGTCATAGCTTTTCTTCCATGGAGCAAGCATCTTTTAATTTCATGGCTGCAGTCAGCATACACAGTGATTTTGGAACCCAGCAAAATAAAATCAGCCACTGTTATCATTTTTTCCCCATCTATTTGCATGAAGTGATGGAACTGAATGCCATGACCTTAGTTTTTTTAATGCTGAGTTTTAAATCAGCTTTTTCACTCTCCTCTTTGATGGCTCAGGTGGTAAAGAATCTGCCTGCAACACGGTAGACCTGGGTCTGATCCCTGGTGTGGGAAGATCTCCTGGAGAAAGGAATGGCTGCCCACGCCAGTATTCTTGCCTGGAGAATTCATGGACAGAGGATACTGACAAGCTACAGTCCATGGGGTTGCAAAGAGTCAGACACAACTGAGTGACTAATATTTTCACTTTCACACTCATAAAATGCTCTTTAGTTCATCTCTGCTTTCTGCCATTAGAGTGGTATCATCTGTATATCTGAGGGTTTTGATATTTCTCCTGACAATCTTCATTCCAGTCTGATTCATTCAGCCTGGTGCTTCACATGATGTACTCTACATAGAAGTTGAATAAGCAGGGTGAAAATATACAACCTTAACAAACTCCTTTCCCAATATTGAACCAGTCTGTTGTTCCATGTCTGTTCTAACTGTTGCTTCTTCACCTGCATACAGGTTTCTCTGGAGGCAGGTAAGGTGGACTGCTACTACCATCTCTTTAAGAATTTCCCAGAGTTTGTTGTGATCCACACAGTTAAAGGCTTTAGTTTAGCCAATGAAAGAGAAGTTAATCTTTTTCTGGAATTCCTTTGCTTTTCTTATGATCCAACAGATGTTGGCAATTTGTTCTCTGCCTGTTCTAAATCCAACTTGTACATCTGGAAGTTCTTGGTTCACCTACTGTTGAAACCTAACTTGAATTTTGAGCATTATCTTGCTAGCATGTAAAATGAGCACAGTTGTTAAGGTAGATTGAACATTCTTGGTGGCTCAGCTGTTAAAGAATCTGTCTGCAATGCAGGAGACCCTAGTTTGAACCCTAGGTGGGGAAAATCCCCTGGATAAGGGATATACTACCCCCTCCAGTATTGTTAGGCTTCCCTGGTAGCTCAAATGATAAGAAATCTGCCTGCAATACAGGAGACATGGGTTCAATTCCTGGATGGGGAAGATCTCCTGGAGAAGGGATATACTACCCACTCCAGTATTCCTGCATGGAGAATTCCATGGACAGAAGATCTTGGCAGGCTACAGTCCATGGGGTTGCAGAGTCAGACATGACTGAGTGACTTTCACTTTCACTTGCACATTCTTTGGCATTGCCTTTCTTTGAGATTGGAATGAAAACTGACTTTTTCCAGTATTGTGGCCACTGCTGAGTTTTCCAAATTTGCTGGCATGAGTGCAACACTTTAACAGCATCATCTTTTGTGATTTGAAATAGCTGAGCTGGAATTCCATCACTTCCATTAGCTTTGTTCATAATAATGCTTCCTAAGGCCCACTTGATTTCACACTCCAGAATGGCTGGCTTTAGGTGAATGCCCACACCATTGTGGTTATCTGGGTCATTAAGACCTTTTTGTATAGTTCTATGTATTGTTGCACTTCTTGATCTCTTCTGCTTCTGTTAGATCCTTGCTATTTCTGTCTAGTCTTTTCCACTCTGTTATTTTGCTCTATGTCTTTGCAGTATTCACCAAAGAAGGCTTTCTTATCTCTTCTTACTTATCTCCCAAATGCTGCATTCAGTTGGGTATATCTTTCCCTTTCTCCTTTGCCTTTCACTTCTTTTTCTCAGTTATTTGTAAGGCCTCATCAGACAACCATTTTTGCCTTCTTGCATTTCTTTTTCTTTGTGATAATTTTGGTCACTGCCTCTTTTAGAATGTTATGGAGCTCTGTCCATAGTTCTTCAGGCACTCTGTCTATCAGATCTAATCCCCTGAATCTATTTGTCATCTCCACTGTATGATCGTAAGTGATCGATATAGATCATACCTGAATGGCCTAGTGGTTTTTGCTACTTTCTTCAGTTTAAGTCTGAATTTTACAACAAGGAGCTCATGATCTGAGCCACAGTCAGCTCCAGGTCTTGTTTTTTGCTGACTGTATGGAGCTTTTCCATTTTCGGCTGCAAAGATAATAAGCAATCTGATTTCAGTATTGACCATCTGATGATGTCCATGTGCAGAGTCAGCTCTCGTGTTGTTGGAAGTGCAGGTTTGCTATGACCAGGGTGTTCTCTTGGCAAAACTCTGTTAACCCTTACTCTGCTTCATTTTATAATCCAAGCCAACTTGCCTGTTACTCCAGGTATGTGACAACATCTTTAGTATAATTGTTCTCCAGTTTATGAGTTTCCCATCTGGCAACTCTATGATAGCGCTTCAGGCTCTATGGTAGGGCTAATGGCGCCCTCCTCCCAAAGGACTTATGCCAGCACACCGACCTCCTAGGACTGCTGTTGCCAGTTCTCCTGTGCTGTGGCAGGCCACTGCTGACCCACGCCTCCACAGGAGACCTTCAAACACTTACAGGCAAGTCTGGCTCAGTCTTTTGTGGGAGTTACTGCTCCTTTCCCCTGGGTCTTGGTGCGTATGAGGTTTTGTTTGTGTCCTCCAAGAGTCTCTGGTGGGTATGGGGTTTGATTTTAACGTCCTTTTAATGTGATTCCTACTGTCTCATTGTTGTCTTTGGACATGGGATATCTTTTTTTGGTGGGTTGCAACATCTTCCTATTGATGACTGTTCAGCAGCTAGTTGCAATTTTTGTGTTCTCACAGGAGAATATGAGCACACATTCTTCTACTCCACCATCTTGTAAATATTATTATGAGGAAAATATTACTTGGAAATTACTGAATATATTTGCTTGCTGCCATCAAAGGAGGAGAACTTCATTCTGACACATTCTCTCTTTATTTTGAAAAACTGGGCTAGTAAGACTATACTTTGATACTGGGCTCAAGTATGAATAATAAGCTAGAATAATTAAAGCTTTCTATTTCTACATGCTCTTATAGTTGTTGAAGCATTGAATATTTTTCTTATTTGAAATTTATAGAATACATAAGCTTGTCATGTATCCTATTGAATAAATGTATATCCGTGATTAGCCATGGGTTGGTTAAGTTTGGATGTCATCCAAAATTGAAGATAGAGATAGAACCCACATCTCTCGGCCTTTGGTCTACTATCCCGTTAGAATTTCACATGTTTCTAAGAAAAGACAACCCTGATCTCATCCCTTGAGATGATGGTAAATTGATAAATAACTGGAGTGGCTGCATGCCAGCTATTGGGAAAATTGGTAAGTTAGAGTCAGGCTAGAGAACAGGACTGAAAGGGTGGTGTGTGTGTGTGTGTGTGATCAGTCTAATTTATGTGCACGCACCCACTTTAATGTGATCTGAATATGAGGTCCAGCATTTACTAATTAATAGAAATGACAGAAGCTATCCAAAAAGTATAAACAATAAGTAAAGAGATATCTCTGTGCTAAAATTTTCACTCACATCATTAATTGATGTAACAGATGCAGTGTGTGCCATCTTCAAAGATGTGACGTAAGAAAAAATGAAGTGGAGATGACAAGCTAGTTCTTAACAGCCATTGTTAAAACAGATTTCAGTAGAAAATTCCCCCTTTTAAGGGAAATTTCTGCTAAATTTAGAATTGTTTAAGTATCATGTTAGTTCCTCATTTGTTACAAGCATAGAAAATAGCATAGATGTTCGACCTACATCATAAAATCTTTCACGTTTTGCAATAACAGCAGTTGCTTTCCTTAGTGGGGGGGGGGGAGGGTACATTAATTTGAGCAGTTATCTGTAATTTGCCAATAACCTTTTACATTACAAAAAAAAAAAATCTGCAACTTCATTTTCTTCTCCTATCTGGAAACCATAGAAACCAATGCGAAATTACAGCTAAGAAGTTCGTCACTGGGCTATCTCAAGCTGATCTCCATGGAAACATTTCACATTTTCTTGAAATGAAAGATATTCCAATCAGACACAACCATAACTGATGGGTGTCTGACAAATATACCACTACCAACAAAAAGTACACAGATATTTTTATTAGATAATACATTTGGAAGAGTTTTAAAACTACTTCATAAATGAGGACATTTAAATGGTAAATGTGATACCAATACAGAAATAAAAATACAGTTTTGAAAACAATGTTCTGTCACTCTATTTAAATATTTTTCTTTCTAGATTTTTGCATAAAAAGCAACTTCCTAAAATAGTATGGACTTCCAATTCAGAAAGATCTGTATTCACAGCGTAATTCTGCCCCTTAGCTGTCTGGCTTCTGACTCCTAATTTTCTTATTATAAAGCTGAGGAAAAAAATACCTGATATACAAGTTTTGTTTGCTAATGGGTTATGCTAAATGCTTAATAAGCAGTTATGAATTTTTAACTGGTTAAATGAATAAATGTGTAATGGAAGTATTGATGAGGGTGAGAAGGAGGATTATATCAGCCTTTTAATGAATGGTTAAGAGATGAAAGGTGAAAAGAAACTAAATAGGTGAAAGAGACCAAATAGGAATGTCAAGAGTTTTGACAGTGATTTAATTCTAATAATACAATGATTATTCCTAATTCAAAATTTGAATAATCTCCCAAAAATTATTTTTAAGATTGCTGTTTGGAGCTTTGGTCATATGAATGGGGTGGAGAAGGGACTTCATCATATTGTAAGAGTGAGCCCTAAAATAAGCCCATAAGGTAAAAATCATATTTTCAAAAGTATCTTAAATTGCACATAAAATTCAGTATCCATTTAATGTGGTCTGTTATATAAAGAATATACACAGTAACACACATTAACCAAGACATATACATGACAAATATAATTCCACAATATACCTCCATAGAGTAGGAGGGCATGTCCTTTTATGAGAGCAAAGTGACACCAAAAAATCACTCAGAAACATGTAGACTTACTGAGAGAACAATAGATGGATTGTTCTGCTCTGTATTCACTATGTTTTTGTTTGTGTCTGTCATTCTGTATCTTTGTTCCAGTCTCTTTAATCTCGCCCCATGCCTCTTTCCATTTTCGTGTCCTCCTGTTTCTGTCTCCAAGCCTATAAGCTGAATCTGATTAAATTAAACACATATATGATATGACTCCTCTATATTACCATGGAAGCAATATTAAAATTAAGCAGCTTTTAAACTTTCTCTGCTGCAACACATGCTGAGTGATATAAAACAAACTTCTATGGGTGTATTCAGAACTTTATTTTTCCAAAAATAAGGAAAGCAAAAGGAACATGCATGTTAAGTCAGTTAAGAAGTCATGGATATTCATAAAAGTATTTTAAACACACACAATTTCATTGATTATAGAATGATCAAACTTTTAAAGGAAATAACTAAACATTCATAAGCTGTATAATATGGAGAAGGACATGGAAACCCACTCCAGTATTCTTGCCTGGAGAATCCCAAGGACAGAGGAGCCTGGTGGGCTGCTGTCTATGGGGTCACACAGAGTTGGACATGTCTGAAGCAACTTAGAAGAAGCAGCAGCATGTATATTAAAGACCGACATTTAAATTTTTTTTTGCTTACTTTAGGTTAAGATAGGCTTTCAGTTATGTTACAATTTCCAGTGCAACACCTTTGACCACACACCTTTTTATCTCAGTGAAGTAAATTCACATGTTAATATGTGTAAAAGGCATACGGTAGGAAAACCTTAAATCCACACCAATTTCTTTCTTTTTCTTTATATATCTACCTCCCCTACCTACTAAATAATTTGTGAATCTGAGTTTTTAACTCTTTGGACTTTAGCAATAAAGACATTTTAATTTTTACATCACTTAATGAGAATGCTGGCTAGGATTATATGACATCCTGCCAAAGTTTGTTTACTTCATGCACTCTCTAAATTGTGATATCAAGAAAATGTTGTTCCGATAGCTCTAAAAATTACTCTGTAATGATACTGAAAAGGACTAAAAGCTGTTATCCCCAGTGGAATAGAATGGCTTCTGACTGTAAGTGAATACCCAGTTGCTTCAGTTATGTTTGACTTTTTGCGACCATGATTACAGTAGCCTGCCAGGCTCTTCTGTCTATGGGATTTTCCCAGCAAGAATCCTGGAGTGGGTTGTCATGCCTTTCTCCAGAGGGTGTTCCTGACCCAGGGATTGAACCTGCATCTCCTGCATCTTCTGCACTGCAG